>NW_007729764.1:61768-74591 GCF_000696425.1 Galeopterus variegatus | reverse complement strand
CGATCCGTTGCCGGACACGGAAAAAGACAAAAAAGACAAAAAAAAAAAAAAGGAAGCATCAAATTACTTTAAACCAAAAACATATTCCTCATTCAGGTACTATGTTGTAATTTCCTTCTGTGAGCTGCTAATTAAAATATATAGAATTCTAATAGTATATGCCTCCAGCTTTATTTATTTACCTATTCATTTATTTATTTGCTCAGGATTGCTTTGGCTATATACAGGATCTTTTGTTGTTCCATATGAATGTTAGGATTGTTTTTCTATTTCTGTGAAGAACGTCATCGGTATTTTGAGAGGGGTTGCATTGATCACTTTGGGTAGTATGGACATTTTCACAATGCTGATTCTTCCAATTCAAGAACATGGAATGTCTTTCCACTTTTTTGTGTCTTCTTTAATTTATTTTAGTAGTGATTTATAGTTCTCCTTATAGAGATCTTTCACTTCCTTGGTGAAATTGATACCTAGGTATTTTATTTTCTTGGTGACTGTTGTAAATGGGCTTACTTTCTTGTTTTTTCCTGCTAGTTCATTATTGGAGAATAAAAATGCTATGGATATTGGGGTGTTGATTTTGTATTCTGAAACATTACTGAAATTGTTTATCAGCTCTAAGAATTTTTTGGTAAGAGTCTTTAGGTTTTTCTATATATAGGATCATGCCATCTGCAAACAGGGGGAGTTTGAATTCATCTTTTCCAATCTGGATGTCCATCATTTTTTTCTCTTGCCTGATAGCTCTGGTGAGTACTTCTAATACTATGTTAACTACAAAGCTATAGTAACCCAAACAGCATGGTACTGGCATAAAAATAGACACTCAGACCAATGGAACAGAATAGAGAACCCAGAAATCAACCCACAGACTTACAGCCAACTGATGTCTGACAAAGGTAACAAGAACATACATTGGAATACTACTCAGCTATAAAAACAAATGAAATACTGCCATTTGCAACAACATGGATGGACCTTGAGAGAATAATATTGAGTGAAAAGAGTCAGGCAGAGAAAAAGAAATACCACATGTTCTCACTTATTGGTGGGAGCTAAAAAAATAAACAAATTAATTTACCCACAAACACACACACACACAGAAAAACCGGGGGTGGGGTGGGGAAGAAGATATAACAACTATACTTTTTTTGAAGTTGTTACAACAAGCAAACGGAAAGCAACACTGAGGGTTGCGATCCATTGCCGGTCACGAAAAAAGACAAAAAGGAAAAAAAAAAAAAAAAGCTTAAAGCAAATTAGAGTATTCCTGACAGCTTCTAAATCCAAGCATAAAATGAAATTCAGTTTCTTCCAATAACTAGAAAAAGTGAGAATTAGGTGCTGTGAAGAGGAAAGTTTTGGGGAAGAACAAGCTGAAGACAGAGCAGGAGTGATAACAGCCTGCAGTACAGCCTCAGGCAATGCCCTCCACTTGGGAGACAGGAGCTGAGGTGGCACTGGGTTGGCAAAGCCACTTCAGAGTCCCACCTGGTTCTGCTGAACTCAGATATGAAATGTTCATAACAAGGTTACATTACTGCAGAGGGTTTGCGAATATCTCTAAAGGCATGTGAAGAATTTGTCCTTACTTATTAAAAGGCAAGTTAAAGTGTTTCTATGTCTCATTCCGATTACTCTGTGCTGCAGCCAACAAACCTGGTGACAGAAGACACCGCCACTAACTCAGAGAAGTATAGCCAGTCCTAAAAGGCAAGGTTTTACTGTGTTCCACTGTTGGGAAAGCACTAAAGCGGGAATTCTGGGACTTCGAAGATAAACAAAATAAGCCCCGACAGATCTTAGGATTTTTTTAATATAAATGTTAAGCCATTAGCTGAAATTCAAACTAGACTAACACAAATGCAAATAGCCATGGCAGGAGAAAGAAAGGAGTAATTATTCTGACTGGTCAAAGATTTGGGGGCTGAGTTATTATAAGCACATAGAAAACCCAGCAGTTACAAAAAATAAGATTCAGTTATTAAGTTAAGGCAAACAAGAAGTAATCAGTACACTCTCTGGTTCACTCATGAATATCATTTATACAGTAATAATAATGAAAAAAAGTGAATATTGATCTATCAAACATGGAATATAACTGCAAGTGGAGAGTGGGACGCAGAAGGGTGGATATGCGTGTGATGCACAGGAGGGGGTGGAAGAGTAAACCCTCATCCTCCAAGACAGGGGAGTCAACAGACAGTGCTTAATACTGAAAAATCATGAAATAGTAACACCGACATGTTACTTGTAGATCTGGACAGCACAACCAAGAGAGTCTGATAAAAGTCCTGAATGTGGTAACCTCAGGAGAAAACCATCTGCTATTTAAATTTGGAATATGTATTGCTTTGGTAAAAATAAACAAATGAATAGGGTCAGCCTGTGGCTCACTTGGGAAAGTGTGGTGCTGACAACACCAAGTCAAAGGTTAAGATCCCCTTACCAGTCATCCTTTAAAACAAATAAATAAATAAAATAAAAAATAAACAAATGATTATATGGGAAAAATAAGTGTCCCTCACCATACGCAAGTCAACCAGGTCCCTTCCCTCTGTTAGCAGCTTCTTGTATGCTCTGCATGTTTTAAAAAATTGATGGATAGATGGAAGAAATGAGGGAGGGAGAGAGGGAGGAATGGAAGAGAGGGAGGGAGGGAGGGAGGGAGGAAGGAAGGGATTTCCAATTACAGTGTGATATAATGCTTTCTTATACCTAGATTTTTTTATTTATACTTATCTAAAGAGCTCTTTTAGATTTACTTAGATATAGATTTTTATCATTTATCACTCTTGTGAATACTAGAAAAATATAAGTTAAATTGGTATAAAATATTAAATTTTCTTCAGAGTCCAATTCTTCTGAATCGCTTTTTGATTTTTTTAATGTCTATGTTTTTCAGGACAGTATTTTGCTCAGTAACATTACGACTTGGCAATTGACATTGCTTAAAAGAGTGCTCCACTATCAACTCTGAGGATCGCTTTTTGATTTTTTTAATGTCTATGTTTTTCAGGACAGTATTTTGCTCAGTAACATTATGACTTGGCAATTGACATTGCTTAAAAGAGTGCTCCACTATCAACTCTGAGATTTTCTTCCAAGACACTGACAACCATCTCCAAGTTTTAATGTTGTAGCTTTCCTGACATTACCAGAAGAAAGTTTGCAGACACCAACTAGACTCATATTCTTTCCTTAAATGGTCCTTAAATGGTTTATTGATGGGAACATCAAAGGGCTGCAGTTGTCCCATCATGGCAGACGGAAGAGCAATTCCTGACATTACCAGAAGAAAGTTTGCAGACACCAACTAGACTCATATTCTTTCCTTAAATAGTCCTTAAATGGTTTATTGATGGGAACATCAAAGGGCTGCAGTTGTCCCATCATGGCAGACGGAAGAGCAACCCAGGTGGTGCCCACGCAAGCGTTCATAACCACCTCACCGCTGCTGCCCACTGACAAACACTGGTGGGAGGCTACCCACTGAAAATACATGTAGATTTTAGAGATATTAAAATTTGAAAAGAAAAAAAATCTTTTTGGAATTAATGAAAAGTTTTTCATATAAATGAAAATATACACACTGTTATGAACCTGGCATTATCCATGTGACTACCCTGGAGACATTTTATATTGGTGCATAGAGAGCTACCCTGTTCTTTTGAATGATCACATGCTATTACTCCATTGGGCATATGAAGTCATTTCAATATTCTCCCAATTTTTCCACTTTGTGAAGCAAAATACAAATCATGAAAAGTGGGTCAAGAAACACCTATTTTCATAAGTTAGGTGCACCGTGCCCTAAGGCATCTGGTCCTACTGATATCTGTAATAGCAACTAAAATTTCAGTGCACACTGACCATGTGTCTGCCTTAGACCCTTGGCTAGACGGACATTTTACAGAAGTCAATACTGAAATACAGCAATCAGTCTTAAGTTAATTAAATCAAAAATTTATCCTCTGAAACTAATGATCAAGATGCCAACTGAGTGCTTTTTTTCCAAGCCAGCCTATCCACCAGGTAGATATGGAAACTGCCAAATTATTTCACTCCACTTGGCCTTTGGGGCACATTTGACCTCAGCTGGAAGCTATGACCTGAAGAAATAAACTCGCTTTATTCTCACAACCTGCAGTGTTCCACTCCATTTAATCATCTTAGAGTCTCTCTCTACCCAAGAGAGAAACAGTGCAGAATAAAGCACTGTCCTCCAAAGTCAATCATGTCTAGGATACTCCCACTTGATTTTCTAACGTACATGTCTCATCACTGAAACAACAAAACAACAACAAATATGGTCAAGGATTTTAGGTCCACATTAAGAATCCCTAGTAATACAATGCATAAAGTGTATTTTATAAGCCTGGGACCAATACTATAAACAAATAGCCAACTCTCCTTCGGCAGTCAAAAAAGAGTGAGACATTAAAAGCATAAAGCAAAGGACATAAACACTTTCCAGTAAATTTTCTTTTATTTAAATTTTTTTCATCAAAGTTCTAGTAATTTCTGTTGAAGTCAAAAAACATAAAAGAAGGAAGAGGGATAGAAGAAAGGTGGAAGAAGAGGAAAAGAAATAGAAGCATCAGTCCTATTCCAAAAGAAAAGCAACATTCAACACTGAGATGTTTTTTCCATGTGTTTGTATGGGTGGTGAGGGGTGTGAGCATGTGTATGTAGGATTAAATGAGAACATCATGACTTTAAATCACCAGTGGAGTCACTACCAACAGGTCTTCAGAAAAAGAATATAGCGAGATTAGTTTATAGTGAGATTAATTTATTGCATATTACTTATACCTAAAGCAAGATGAAATTTGTCCCAAACACCCTACCCTGTAGAGACTACAGCTTAAAGAAAGGACAGAATGGTCCCCAAAATAAGAAATGAAAATCCCCACATATCCTGTAATCATGAACAGGGAATCCTAATGCACAAGGCTCCTTGCTTTGTGCCTCAATTTACCCTATCCTCGAAAGCTGCAGCACATGTGTGATGTGTGCTGCTCTTATCTGTCCTGCACACAGCAGACAGCCAACAGGCAAGCAAGTGCGTGGCAGTAACAGTACCTGACGGGGTGGGAGAAATGAGAGCTCTCTGAGAGGGATCTCATCGCACAAAATCTGGGAGTTGCTGGATGTGCCTGGATAGGGGAGGTCACAGAGCTTTCAGCTGCTACAGCCACCATATGACCATGTGGAAAGACCTCACCAACATGGGGAGAAATGGCAGAGTAGAAGGATGTCTTCAATGACATGATGAATTGCTGAACAAAACAGGTCTGCCTGCCCCAGACTTCTAGCTAATTCAATAAATAAACTCCTTTACTGCTTAGCCACTTTTGGTCAGGTTTTTGATACTTGTAGCCTAATGCATTTGAACAGTGATGACGTTAGTCTGTGGCCTGGTTGGGAGTTCTGCATGTTGGTGTTTAAGCAGTGTTGTAAATGAGACCTTTCCTGCTTGCTTTCTAAACAGAATAAATTGCTACTGCCAGTGGGATCCTGAGAAGTGAATACTTTTGCAGGAAGAGCTCTCCAAGTTGTCCAACACCTCGTGTTCGTTGTTCCCTACTCAGTTGTCTCATGGCTTTTTGTATGGACCTGAACTACAGCACTCACCAGACTCAATTGCAATTACTGTGCACCTGATTGGAGCCCCCCAAGGAACCCATGTCTTTGCCCCAGAACCTAACATAGTGCCTGCAATGTAGTAGGTGCTCATAGATAGTAGGAGAATAAATAAATGTATTTTTAGGTCTTATTTTGTAAAAGTCGGGCCTTAGCTTATTCTCACAGTAAGAGGTAGAGAATAAGCAAGAAGTAAAAGTAGAAATTGTGTGCTAACAGCAAGTGTCAGTCAGAGGAATAGAGCTCAGCTGTGGAACCAACAGGAATTCTAAAAACATCTTAAAATTAAGTCAAAACCTTGAAATACAGGACAGCCCTTCATACAAGTGCCATCTGAAAGTTGTATCCCTCCTATCACTAGCAAACAGAAATTTCAGTTCACATTCCTAGCTGTTGGTCACATTTCGTGACTTGCATCTCCACCCAATGAGGTCAACAGGCTTGTGTGAACATAAAAGGATATATTAAGTTAGGGACAAACAGGTACGACAAATTGAGGAGAAAACCGCATCGTCTTATGAACTTTGTTCTGCCTCATTTACTCTGACACGTAGCAAAGTTTTATTTTAATTACTTACGATAATAAGTCACAGTATGCTAGTAAGTGACACTATGACTTCATTAAAAAAAGATAAAGTCTTAGTGACACTTTGGCAACCCATTATTAATTCTTTTGCAAAATAACTTTTTTGACAGAGTCAATGATTTGAGAAAGAATGAATAAGTTATAAGAATGGAAAATGAGATATTAAGGAAATGCTAAAGAACTCAACTTTTCACCTGAACTTTGGTTTGGAAGATCTTTTAGTTGGAGGTAATTTCTTGATTATTCCACGCTGACCACATTTTCATTAGTGTTATCGTGTGTAGACATCTTAGCAGTCAGTTATGGGGAAGCTCTAAGATTCATTCTAACTCTGTGCTCATGTGACATCTGTGAAATTATAGCCAGCAAATAAATCAGTAAGACATGTATCTTAAGCTTTTCTGAGACATTCTATACAAAATAAATGTACAAATAAACAATAAACAAAATTTTGTTAAAAGCAGAGCAAATTCCTAATTTGCTATGTGAGCTTGCAAAATTTAATTATACATTTTTATTTTGTTTCAAATTCTTCATGTTAAAAAAATTCAGACTTAGAGTTGAAATTCAGAGATCACTTTAGCAGTACGTACCAAAATTTTAATTTAATTTATCCACTGACACCATAACTAAGATATCTAAAGCAATAAAAGCACATATGGGCAGAGACATACAAGTATGTTCATGGCAACTTATCAAAAAAAAAATAGAAATAACCTAGAAAACCATTGAAAGAGGAACGGTCAAATAAATTTAGTTATGTACATACTACAGAGTCAACAGAGCTTTGAAAATAATACAGTAAATTGACATATTCTAATATGAAAAAATACTTAAAACATGCTTAAATGGAAAAATAAACAATATATACCTATGGTATGATTCAGTTTAAGGCAATAAAAGCACATATGGGCAGAGACATACAAGTATGTTCATGGCAACTTATCAAAAAAAATAGAAATAACCTAGAAAACCATTGAAAGAGGAACGGTCAAATAAATTTAGTTATGTCCATACTACAGAGTCAACAGAGCTTTGAAAATAATACAGTAAATTGACATATTCTCATATGAAAAAATACTTAAAACATGCTTAAATGGAAAAAAAAAACAATATATACCTATGGTATGATTCAGTTTAAGAAAAAAAAAATAGACAAAACCACAGGCTGAATTCAACTATACATAAAAATTCTGGAAGGATAGCCACAGATCTGACTGGGATGGGGCTTGAAAAAGTAATGATGAAATTTCATTTTTTGCCTGGTAGACTACTTTATTATCTAAATTTTGCCACAGTGATATATTCACGCATTTTTTTAACCTTTAAGAATCAAAAAATCAAAGAAAAAACAGAGACATCTCTCTGAAGAGAAGCATTAAAAAGCCTCACGAACTTTGTGCAATATGTGAAGGCTCACAAAACTGCCACTTCTTCTCCAGTGATACTCAGGAAATACTGCCCTTGGAATCCAGTCTCTTTATAAGAGTATCATATTTCAGAATTTATGTGGGAAATTATGTGGCACAGTGAAATGCAAAGGATTTCATCCACCCCAAAAGGAAATCTGGCAGATTATAGTTTCCTTGAACATTAACAGGTGAATTTGTTCTGCTAACATCCAGCTAATAAATAATTTCCGATGTAAATGAGAGATTAGCACACATCCTCTGAGAAGCCCTGTTAGAACAGTGCCTTGTAATTCAGCTGAGAAGCTGGCTGGATTTTAAAAACTGAACTGACATCAGAGTAACCAAACTGGAGTCCATCAAACCAAGCACCCTGAAATAATAATAATTATTAATTTAATTTGTTAATCTTAGTGCTTTCAAATATGTACTTCATAATCTTGATTACATTTAAAAACATTAAATGTTGGCAACGTTAAATCTCTTAAAATAGTATTCTGGAAGGAAGAAAAGTAATAAAACATAATATGTCCTTAATAAAATAAGAAACCAAACTATAAAGACTATATTTCAAAAACATTTTTTAAACTCAGTTGAAATCAGGTCAGTGATGGAAGCCTTCCACACACCCTCCAGTTGAGCCTGGCTTGCACTGGGATTCTCCCAGAGTTGGGTCCCTTATAGCCAACAGCCTCAAGGTAAAGAAACATAAAATGCCCATTTTTCATGTCCTTCCTCTATTGATGAGAAGCTCCTACCCCTGGTGCCTTAATGTTCTTTAAAAGTACTTCCTGGAGAGGGCTACAGTGACCAATTTGGTCTCAATTTGCCTGGGACTTGTCTGGTTGGCCACTGAAAATCCCGTATCTGAGCAACTCCCTGAATCCTGGGCAACTCAGGATGGTTACTTCCTCCCCGGGCCACACAACTATTAAAGGAAAAAAATGTTCAGCCTGTCAATCACCTCCCCATGGGCAGAAAAGCATGCAATTATGCTAAAAAGTCTCCTTGTCATATAAGTTGAAAACATCGGCTGAAAGTCAGAGTTGAGTATCCTGATTGGAAAACAGGAAAATCTCAAAAACATGCTGTGCAAAAGAAACCAGAGTACATAGTGTACAGAAGTCTTTAAACTGGCAAAACTAACCTATACTGATAGAAATCTGAGCAGTGGTTGCCTGGGCCGGTGGGAGTCAGAGGAGATGGACTTACAGAAAGGAAGAAGGGAACTTTCTGGAGTAAGGGAAATGCTCTGTGTATTTATTGGGGTAGTGATTACATGATACATTTGTTAAACTCACCAACTGCAGACTTAAAATGTATGCATTTATTATGTGTAAACGTCACGTGGAAAGAGTTGATTTTTAAAAAAGAGGAGCGAGATCCTCCACCACAAAAGATTTCAGACAGATTGGAATTTTAGCGATGCCACTGGTGGGATTCCTGAGCTAGACAGAAGCTTGAAGCAGGTCAAAGAATTACAGTCACTTTTGACTCTATTTAGAGGATTCTAAAGGTGCAGCACATTCCCCCACTTCCTTATCTAAAACAAATTCAAAATTCATTCAGAATGTGAGCAGTCCTTCATCACAGGAAATTGTACAGATTCCTTCTCTGGAAATATCTAAAGAAAAGCATAGCTAATATTCCTCCATTTCATGTTGTTTTGTTATTGTTATAACTATGAACTCATCGAAAGACTAGAAGACCAGAGGCACAATAGAAAGGGAGGTGGTATAGATTTCAGTGTCTTTGATACACGCAACAGAGCAGCCCAACATAAATAGCTTCTAGTACAAAGATAATCCCCGCTGTGGGAACCTAATCTAATAAAAGTGTGCAAAATGGCTTTTGTTCAGGGGGTGGTCTTTGTTCTGATCTTGATGCCCTATTCACGTACTTCAAGGAAACATCTGAGAGTTGGCTAGATACTAGAAAATACGCATAGAGGCACAGACTTCCAAGATGGAAGGATGGAAGAATGCAGGAGGGGACCAGATGACTCAAACACATCATTCAATGCATCAAGTACTCTTCCATAGGGAAACAGTCCTTGACTATTTGATTTTTAGAGTGTTAGCTTGCCCTGATCCTAGGAAACCACCACTTTCAGTTCCCTGCCTCTTCTGTGATTCTAACACTGCCGAGAGGATTAGTATACACTGCAAATAGTTGGCATCTGAGGCTGGAAATGATGGAATTGACTTTGTTGCTAAGCAGCCCTGAGATAGGAGTGTAGCACCCAGGGGAGAGGAGGTGCTGCCTACTGATGGTGACTGTGGGAGGGGAAAGCAGCCCAATCTTTAAACAACCCATGGGAACCTTCTACGAACTTACACTGAACATTCCTCAAGTGAAAAGCCAGCAGTCTCCCACTTGATGCATACTTGGCACAGGATGAGGCTCATGAGCCTTCGAGTGTGTGCATGCGTATACATTTCTACATGCCAAATGTCTGCTGGTTGCTGTCAGGCACCAATAAAGCCAAATACCTTCCTGGAATTATTTCCCAGTTGGGAAATGGAAAGTTATCAGGTTGGCTCTTCCATCTGATGGTATGTAATGAAGTCTAGCACAGAGCTGAGATCCTGGCCCAGCAAAACAGTGGAGCCAGTTCTATATATTCCGAGAGCCGAGCTGACACGCAGGGGCCCCAATGCAGCACCATCTGCCCAGGCCAGACCCCTCAGGCAAGCCGCCTGTCACTGATGACTACCTCTAGCAGCCATTTCACTCACGTTTCCTACCAAATAGTCAAGTCCCCTCTGCCTAATAATGAGCAGTGGATAGGTGCCGGGTGTTATGGTCCGGGCCATTCAGATGCCAAACACTGAAAATAAATCCTCCCCCAGTAACTTGGACCTAGTGCTCAGGAAAAATAACGGCACCACAGAGATATCGTTGAGCTTGCATGAAAGGAGTAAGAGGATTAGAATTAGTAAATGACGTTATGAGAAAAATAGCACATTCACTGATCCAAAGTACATAAGAAAATTAAGATAGAAAAATACAAAATCAGGACGAAGGGGTGAGACGGGGAAATGCTAAAGCAGTGTTAATCTAAGCACAGCTGAAACTAGGCCAAAATGAACCCTGGAGTCATATCTTTATGTTCTATTAATCTGTTCTCCAGCAGATATGCTGAAGTGGATGTGCTGGTTTCAACTTTACTGAATGATTCTATCTTAAAAGGAAAAATCACATAGCACCATTAGTTGATAAGAAAATCAATTCTAAATTTCAAAAAATCTTAATTTTGAATCTAAAACAACAATATGACAAACTGAGAGGGAGTCATTCAGAACACCATCTCAGGACCAGCTCTGTGTGAAGCACCTGTGAATTTCATCAGGCAGCATCAGAGGGTTCTGAAACACGAAAGCTCTGCATGGTACTTGCCCGGGCACTCAGCACTGGCAGCTCAGACCAGGCACCTGACAATCGCTGAGCTCTCATGCATGGGTTGGATATCAAGAGTCACGTCTCCGCACGCACATCACAAAGGCAACGCAAACCATTTGACAGTGCTAGCATAGCAGCCCTGACTAAATAACGGTGCACTGTACTCAAAGCCCAGCCTTCCTGAATACACATTTTCATCTTTTTTAGTATAAAGAACTGGGATAGTAAACTCCTCATTAGTGAAATTCCCAGCCTCTGAAGTCAACATTACTAATGTCTTATACCATTGTTTTATACCATTCTTCTTGGATACTAATTTAGAAACAAAACTTAAGAAAAACTTGCCCTTTATTGAGTACCTACTAAGTGCCAGCACTTTTTCCTTATTACCTTATTTAGTCTTCACAATAACCTTTAAAGCAGATAGTATTAGTTCTGGTCAAGATGGTAGAATAGACAGTCCCTAGCGTCACTCTCTCCCACAAATCAACCAATTTACAACTATAAAAATGTGATGTCAGCCAAGCCGGAGCTGCTGGAGCTCAGGGGAAGAGGAGGAGAGACCTACAGAGTGCATGAAGGCAGGAGAAACCATGATGAGAGAATGAAAAAACTGCTTGGAGTGTTTCGGGCCGTGGCTGCTTTAAGGCTAGTGCTACTGAGTGCATGGAGCAGGAGCCAGCAGAAGCCACAGCTGTGCCCTTCAGATGGAGTTACTTGGAGGCAGCAGGGAAGAAGAGGACCTTGGTGGCCCCCAGGGCAGCAAGACCACAAATAGGGTTCCCATGGATACACACAGGAGCGAGGAGCCAGAACAGCTGAAAAAAGGGAGCCATTCAGAGGTCAGTGAGTCAATGCAAGGGACCAGTGCAGGGCCCATCCCATGGGAAGTGTTTGGAGCACAGGTGGTGGGGGAGACGGGCCCACCGGGAGAATACTGGGACACAGCAAGGACAGCTGATCCGCCCCTCAGTCAGCACAGGTACACTCAGAGGAGACTGGTTGGGAATGCAGAATTGTATGGGGTGCAGTTTGATGAAAAAACTCAGGCCCAGATCAGAGTTTCTATACAACCCAGGTGCTCGGAGTCTCTGGAGAGCCAGAAGTACCTATAAGGTCAACCATTAAATCCTGAGCTGCACAAAAAGCCTTCCCTAGGGAAATAGCAGCAAAGTAGCAATTTACCTCAACCACAGAGCTCAAGTACTGGTTCCTACAGGAAGTTCTCCTGTGTTAGAAGTAAGCAAAGGACAAAATATTAGTTCCAGCCCAGGCACAACACCATATGCCTCGGGGCCTGCCAGCAGACATGAGGCATGGAGCCAGGGAGAGGACCCCACTCCCACAACCAGGCATACCATGCCAGCGCCTCAGGGCTCACCCTGGTACCCAAGGCGTGGATCTGAGGACCAGACACACCCCACAACCAGGCTCATCGCCAGCACCAAGGAGCATGCCAAAAACATCACCTTCACATGGGCGGCCCACCACAACCACCACAATAACCATGGCTGCTGCAAAAGTGGCTAGACGCCACAACCACCACACAGATGGCCCACCAGCCACTGGAGTGCATTCACACAAGGAGAGTCACCAGCAGAGATAAAGAAAAGAAGAGGATGTCTCTCTCCACCAAGCCCATTACAGAGTGACAGAAGAAGCATCTGCTCTACAATAATATTGGGGGACCTGATCATGCCTCTCAGCATTGGACAGACAATTTAGGCAACAAATCAACAGAGTAACCATTATTCTTTCAGAAGGAGAGAAGAAATCTAGG
>NW_007729764.1:48716-61547 GCF_000696425.1 Galeopterus variegatus | reverse complement strand
CTGAGGCATGGAGAACGGGGAATGACAGAAGAAGCATCTGCTCTACAATAATATTGGGGGACCTGATCATGCCTCTCAGCATTGGACAGACAATTTAGGCAACAAATCAACAGAGTAACCATTATTCTTTCAGAAGGAGAGAAGAAATCTAGGGTAATTGGGGGGGGAGGGAGAGGGGGATGGGGAGGGATTGGACAAGGGGTATAAAGAATAATTACGATTTGTAACAATATATATGCTAGTAATATTGATTTGATCAATATATCTCAATGTTGAACCCCCAAAATATGTATAATCAATTTTGATTCAACAAAAATTAAATAAATAAAATAAAATAAATGCCAAGAACGGCTGAAAAGTGAACTGAGCAGATGGGGAACACTGAGTCCTGGAATTCTATCAGGGTATAGAGGAGCAGGAGAGTTACAGTCAGCAAAGAAAGACCGGCCTTAGATCGGAGGGGCCTTCTATGACATGTTCATCTCCTATTATGATTGTATTTCTCGTGGTCTTTTTTTTGTAAAGCTTTCTTTATACATTTGATGTTATGTAATTAGGTGCATGTGAATTTAGAATTATTACATCTTGTGGATGACCCTACTGTCATGAAATATGCCTCTTTATGTCTAATAATACTTCTTACCTTAAAGTCTATATTAGATGATATTGGTATAGCTACACCAAAATTCTTCTGTTGAGATTTTGCATAGTTCATCTTTTTAAATTCTTTTACTTTTAACTTTTCTGTGTCTTTATATTTAAGGTGTATCACATGTAAGAACACATAGATTTTTTTCTAGTCTGAAAATAAAATAAAATAAAATGAGCTAAACAGAAAAATTACTCTGGGATAATTTTGGGGATACAATCTTTTCTTCAAAGGGCATAGAGCTCTGTGGTTATTAACCAAAATCTAACAATCTAATCTCCCTTAATTTAGCTATACTCTTCCTTCTTTTATTCCCAAACAACACATTGCCTGCCTTCCTTCTCTATTTTAAAAAAAAAAAAATCCCCCAATGTTGACTTGGACACCCAAACTCAGAAGCAGGTAGCTAAAGCACTGACCTCAATGCCCGGCTCATGCCAAGCATTCTTCAGTCTCCTACCTAAATACAAGTTCATCTCTTTCCTAAACCCAAACCCCACTAAAATTATCATAAAGAAAAAAATAGATACAAGGGCAAAGAATTGGAGGAAAGATTGAATCAGATGAGGGATTTAAATTCACTTTTGAAAGATGTGCAGCTGGCAGACCCAATGGTGGAAGATGTTCTGGAGGGGGAGGGGGACAACTGAGCCCAGGGGATGCTTGAACAGTGAGGGATCAGGCAGTGACACAGACTTGGAAAAGGCAAGGATGAGAGGCAAAAACATCAATGAAAAATCTAATTATGAACCAAGTACCAGGTCCCCTCCTCTTTCATGCAGCCTGGGACTAATACATTTTCAACCAGGAGAAAGATTGAATCAGATGAGGGATTTAAATTCACTTTTGAAAGATGTGCAGCTGGCAGACCCAACGGTGGAAGATGTTCTGGAGGGGGAGGGGGACAACTGAGCCCAGGGGATGCTTGAACAGTGAGGGACCAGGCAGTGACACAGACTTGGAAAAGGCAAGGATGAGAGGCAAAAACATCAATGAAAAATCTAATTATGAACCAAATACCAGGTCCCCTCCTCTTTCATGCAGCCTGGGACTAATACATTTTCAACCAGGAGGAAGGTTTTATTCTCTCCATAATTTTAAGATGAAAATCTCCAGACCTGGTTGCATTACGTACAACAGAGGGTAGATGGAGGGTAGAGTGAGATCCTGAACTATAAATAGGAGGATCAAGGGAAAATGTGGGCATTAAAGTCCTAGCACCTATCTCCACCAGCTCCCAGGTTGCTGACAGCCAAGACTATGTTACTCAAACACTTTGCTTCAGAAACTGAGCAGCCCAGATAAGTGACCCACATCAACTGTGCTAATGTTTAATGATCCCCCAAGAGAGAAAGCAGGTTCAGCCTTCTCTAAAGTCCAAGTGTCTATAAGCTTCTCTTCCTCACAGCTTCCAATCAGCTTTTCTAAGGCTTTACTCTAAAATAAAAACAATAGAAGACCATTAGCTAATGTAAGATAAACCTCCAACACAAACTAGAGAGAATTAAACAAACAAAAAAGGAACTTAAAAAAATAGGAATGTAGGACATTTTTAAGTATTATAACCTATTTCATTGAAGAGATGTTGCATTGTTGCACCCACAAAACAAAAACAGTAAAAGAAACAAATGAAATTAAAAGCAGTATAATAAAATTGTTAAGTGTAATAGAAGAGTTGGAAAACAAAATAGAAATCTCTTGGAAAGCAGAATAAAATGGCAAAGTATGGAAAAAAAATTTTATGCAGAGAATCAATCCTGGAAACCCAAAATCCACTTAATGGTAGTTTCAAAAATAGAGATCAGAGAAGAGGAAATGATTAAAAGAATCATGTAGGAGATGCACTTTCAGAGGTGAGTGACACAGCTCCCGTAGACTGGAGGGGTCTACCAAGTGTCTGTCCCACAAAAGAAAAAGACCTATGCCAAGCCACATTGCCATGAATTTTCACAAAACTGGTTATTTATAAAGGAATGGGAAGCAAAACACTACCAGATACAAAGAGTAATAACCTGATATAAAGATTAACCCAATTCCAGACAGTCTACAGTGTTCTCCAGTTAGTATATATGGTACCTGCTAGGGTCTGAATGTTTGTGTTCCCCCAAAATTCATATGCTGAAACCTGATACCCAATGTAATAGGGGTCGGGCTTTGGGGAAGTGATTAAGCCATGAGGACTCCACCTCATGAATGAGATTAGTGCGCTTATAAAAGAGACTCCAGCAAGCTCCCTTGCCCCCTCCACCTTGTGGGGACACAGCAGGAAGGCACCATGGTGGGAGCAGAGAGCATCCCTCACCAGACAGCAAATCTGCTGGCACTTGATCTTAGACTTCTCAGATGCTACAACTGTGAGCAATAAGTTTCTGTTGTTTATAAATTACCCAGTCTGAGGTGTTCTGTTACAACAGCAGGACTGGACTAAGACAGGACGTGTCCTTCGAAGACAGAAAGCAGTATAGTAACCAATCAATATCAACAATGTAATATCCCTTGATTAAACTGGCCTGTGTGACTTACCAGTCACAAAGAAAAGGAATCAGAATGACATCTGGCTTTTAGAAGACAATGGAGCGAAGCCTTCAGGATTCTGAGGGAAGGTCATGTTCAGCCTCAAATGCCAAACGCCCCTGATATCCTTCCTAGAAAACAATTAGAAGATGGCTACAGCCACTCAATGGAGTAAATGGAGAAAGCAGAAAATGCGGGACCTGGGAAACAGGGAATCCATCATAAAGCAGCAAAAAGTAAAAAAATTTAAAAAAATTACTCAGGATATTTGAAGCTCTAGGATGAGAATATTCAGCAGGGTTAGAGAGCAACAAATGCAGTTTAAAGGAGGGGGGAGCAGAACAATGTTCTCTGGAGGAAAAATAAAATCGATAGATTACGGAATATGCCAAACCATTTATTTAAATTTCATTTATTTATTTTAAACTTATTTATTTATAATATATATAGGTATTTTAAATATTTGATGAAACACTGTTAAAATAAAATTAATGACAAGTAATTAATAAAAACTAAGAAAACTTTAAGAGACAATTAGCTTTAGGTGAATAAAATATACAAAAAATAAAATGAAATCATGGTCTATGTTGAGTAATATTTTCATAGTCATAATAATGTAAAAAATTTGGTGAAATGATACAATGTTTAGAAGTTATTTAAAATAATTGGGAGACGGAGGAGGTACATGGGAATTATCAAACACAAACAAGAGCAAATCGATGGCTCCTGAAGCTGGGTGCAGAGTGCATGGACACTCCTCCTAACATTCCACCTACTTGTGTTTGCATATGAAAACTACCACGATGAAAAATTAAAATTACAACAATTTTATTGTAAAAAATGATTTATGATGCAATAAAATTTAACCCTATTAGACAGATTTGGGGGGAGCAGAAATATACGTGTCTCGGGAAATTCATTAAAAATAAACCAAATATTTGCCTCAAGAAATATAAGTCTGTACATCTTATACAGAAGTATAAACATAAATTCCAAGAGAAACTACAGAGAGGTATGGAGAATAAGGGAAAAGAACTTTTTTAAATTAAAAAAAAAATGTAATACTATTTGATTTTTAAATTGTTACTTTGATAAAAATTAAATTAACAAAATTCATCCTCTTAAGATATGTTTATGATGATACATAATTTAAATATCTTATTTCCTTTATATAATAAAATGAAAAGAATTAAGGGGTGGTCTTTGAACATAAAAAAAGCGTAAGTGCCAAATGAGTAGCCTGCTGCATGACAAGGTTTTACTGTACATAGTGCCCTCTAGTGTCACCTCATGGGAAAGCATCTTGAATTTTGTAAATTAGAAATTTACCTAAATCTTCAAATGCCACATTCTCTCTTCTTGGATCTTCTATCCTTTCCTTCTATCCTTTCAGTTTTCTATTACTAAGGCCCAGAACTCAGGCTAGGACTACTAGATTTATAGTACGGCTTTATTAGGGACTCAAGAGGTTTTGATGGGAGGGCCTTGTAACCTGATTATGATTAATGCGGAAATGTGTTCTGAGTTCTAAACACCTGTAATTCAGCTAGAGAAAAGAACACACTTGTTTGACGTCAGCTCCTTGAGAGTATATGCCTCTGGAATCAAATACAATACTGGATAGAAGTTTGACATGTGGTAGATGTTCAAAGAACATTAAGTCTGGCAGGTGATTGATTTCAGAACTCGTTTTATTATTTGTAGGCAATCTGAAGGATTCTTTTAAGTGCCATATAGGAAAGTGATCATTGTTATCATTAATAACTGCTTAAAGCAAATTATCTAACAAATATAGACAAGGCAACACAGACGGTATCTAAATCATTCCTGGAGGGGCAGATGGAAAGATTAAATGATAAAAGTTCCACCTCAATGACTTCTATCTCCTCCTGAAAGAAAAAAGCCCTGCTTTTCACCACCCCCTTTTCTTTGCAATGAGAAGAATGTATTTTCTTCCTAAGCATTATTTGCTATTTGATAAAATCACATATTTCTCCCTCCCAAAATGTTGACACATGTTTAGTTCCAAGACTTTTTTCCTGTGCTGGTAGATAACAGAAGGAGTGCATGCACCCTGTGCCTCCCCTTGAACCCAGTGGTTCCCAGTTTCCAGAGCTGTCGTTCCACTAGACGCCTGACGCCCGATGCCTGACACTTCCTGTCCCCTGACACCTCCCATCCCACACTTCCTCCAGTAGTCATGAAGAAACTGGCTCGGCCTGGAGTGCTCAAGGCATGCCACAGTCAATCAATACCTACCTACAATAAGGGTGAATTTGTTTTCTACTGAGAAGTGCTCTCATAGAGGATTTCACAAGAATTCTCCTTCTCTAGTAGTTAGAGTCAAGGTCAGAAATTCTTTAGCTCTAAGGTAATTCTGATTTTGGCTCATGATCTGTGAGTACAGATGTATTCCTTACGTTGGTATTCACTTGATTAACACTTTGACTAAGAAAATCTCACAAGTTTGTATCCTTGGGTGTAAAATCAAGATGACAATTCTTGCAATTTTGACCCTCACGAACTTGCCATATAGAACTTGGATGTTTTAAATTCCGAGTCTTTATTGACAATCAGAGATTATAAACTGTCAGAGTAACATGCAATATCTTATATTCATGGTGCACATAACTTCCCCAGAGCCAACAAGTTAACACACAAGGATAATAGTTCCTAATGTAAAAGTTGAATCTACCGATATGGAGCATAACTAAAAAGCATATAGTTTTCTTTAGGCACAAGTAAAAATAGCCATTACCAAAACCTTTAAGAAGTCACCAGAGGATATGAGAAACAGCACGAGCTTTTGATTCAAGGGAGGCAGAGTTAAGAACTCACTTCAGCCACATGAATATGATATGGAGCATGTTACTGTAATTTTCTGAGCCACAGCACCCTCACCTTTCAAATAAGAAAAATATAGACCTTATCAGGCTATTTCATGCCTGTGACACAGAGGGTACTTAGGAAATGTGGGTTTCCACCCCTCTTTGTTCTTCTTTCCATGTTACTGTAATTTTCTGAGCCACAGCACCCTCACCTTTCAAATAAGAAAAATATAGACCGTATCAGGCTATTTCATGCCTGTGACACAGAGGGTACTTAGGAAATGTGGGTTTCCACCCCTCTTTGTTCTTCTTTTCTGTGGCCCACAGCCCACCTTGTTAGTCCCAGATCCCATGCCAGGGACAGAACTACCACCACCTGCCATGCTGTAAGTTTCCAAAACAAGGCTGCTGCCAGCAAGAAGAAACGGGTCTTTCTCCTTATTGTACTACCACTGTCTGCATCTCCATGGCTCTCAAGAACACTGGGGCAGGATTCTTCCCAACCCTAGAAAGGCCTCGTGAGAAGCAGGACGCCCAGCCACAGACTGCTGCCAATGACCCGCTGCTGCGATGCCCTTCCAGCCCCCTCCACCTAACTCCGGCTAGAAGTTCCTCACCCTCACTCTGCTTTTCCTCTGGATAATCCGTTCTTTTGCTTCTCAGTTTCCACTTTGACATTTCTCCCTCCCCTTCACTCCTGATTAAACAGCCTGACAAACTGGATTTACTGACCTTTTAGGACAAACCGGAGGCCCTATTCTGGCAGCTCTCTGCTGCCCCCTTTTGTCACCAAATGGAATATGTCACTGCTCTTGTCACAAAAATTTCATTTCAGGTTTCAAGGATGCACGCACAGCATTCATGGTGTGTGCCAGGCACTGCGCTAGGTGCTGGAGATACAATAGTGAGCAAAATCATTAAACCCCCCTGCTCTTGTGGAGTTTACAGTACAATGGAAAAGACAGCCATCAGTCAAATGATCACATAAGTGTAACACCAGAACTCACATGCGTTATGACATGCTATGAGAGCCTATGACAGGTGATTTGACCTTGTCAGAGATGTCACAGAAGGCTTCCTGATGTGTTGACACAGGCTGAGACTGCAGGACGAGTGGCATGTACAGAATGAAGAGGGAGAAGGAAAGTTCCATGGGGGAAGCAGCGTGTGTTTAAGGTCTGGGGTAGAGGGCAGTGTGGTCACTACGAGGCACCAAAAGAAAATGAGTGTGGCCAGAGGAAGATGAGAGTGGATGGAGGGGCAGCAGCAGTGGCTGAGGGCATGCAGGTAGCTGGTTAGAAGCTACCATGGCCAGCCAGGTAAGAGGTTATGGTCATTTAGATTCAACATGTTAAGGTAGAGCTTGAGAGAAGTAAAGAGATTTGAAAAAAAAATTAAGAAATACTTTCAGTATTTAGAAAATACAGTCCAAAGAATTTTTTGATGGGCTGCATACCCATAGAGGGTAAAGGAGAGGATGGCTCTAAAGATGTCTCCTAGTTTCCTGACCTGCATAAACAGACGGACGCCGCAACCGCTGCCTTAGTTTGGAGGTGACTGTGCGATCATAACGTGGGTGGCAAGCAGACGGCAGGCCGTTCAGATGCGGGGTCGGAAAAACAGTCTGGGTAGAAGACGGAAGTGTGCATGCTCCTGCACGTGGGCTGCCAGCCTGGTCACGGAGGAGACCACCTGGGACAGCAGTCCTGGACACCGAGTAGGACCTCAGGGGGCTTTTGGAATTTTGAGGGGTGGGGGGATGGGGGCAGGTGTCTTACGGTGATTTGGGATTGCTACTGCCATTCAATGCGAGGACACCAGGGATGCCAGACATCTTGCAAAGCACAGCACAGCTCACAGAGGAGAAATGCCCAGTGTCCCACGTCACGAAAGTTAGAATCCTGTTTTTAATTATCTGTACTGGAATCTAACTTCATCTTACATATACACAAAGCTTGGATTTCTAGTCTAGTTTCAATTTACACTGAATTTTCCAGGAACGTAGGAGCAATGTAAATTAAGGGAAAAGTGGACTATTGTTTAGTATTTACCCAGAGCTACTCAGCATTTCAGAAATTGCATCAGTGCTCATGGTGACAGTGCCTGCAATGTTCCTCTGTCAGTCTACAGTGTAGACGCTATGTACAGAGCTCACACTTCACAGTCAATGAGTCTACATGGAGGTACAAGCCTCTGGCTACTTCATTACGCCTCGACATGCCCAAGCATGTCATATACATTGAAATACTTATCAATACAAATGATTTACCATTATATTACAAATAGGGCACTATATACAAATTGTTATAAGCAGCAGGCATTTAGGCAGATGGGACTGTGAACCACCACCCTGGGGAGAGAGTCTCGAGTAAGAAACAGAGTGGCTTGGACTGAGTCATGAATTCCAACATCCAATGGCCAGCTGGAGAGGGCAGACAAAGGAGAAAAACCAAAAATGCTGGGTTGGAGAAGCAAGGAAAACATTTTCAGGAAGGAAGACATAGTTAGTGATGTCAGATATTGCTAAGAAGACAAATGGGATGAGGACTGGAAAATACCGTCATCTAATTTAGCACTACGGAAGATTTGGCAACCGGTTTGCCATTGGTAATTTAGCAACAGCTGGTTCAGTGGAGGGATGGGCCCAAGCCAGAGAGGACAGTGGAGACGTGGGTGAGGGATGGGGTGAGAAGACGGAGATGGTTATGAAACACCTTTTGGGGAACTTAGGTTGTAAAGGAGGAGTGACAGGAGATTAAAAAAAAAAAAAGGTGAGTAGAAGGTTGTTTTTTGTGTAGGGAAGGGAAGGATTTGTCCACATGTTACCATCATCTCTCTAGTGGAAACTGATGACTGGGGCTCCCTCCATTCAGAGGGGTTCAGGTTGGCTGAAGTTGGCAAGAGAAGAAGAAAAGAAGGTGGGATCGAGGGCAAGTGAAGCTGGAGCCCAGGCTCAGACTGGCCCTCCACTCACGGAATGCAAAGTTTTAGAGAGCCCATGCAAACCAGCTTACTGCATGTTATGAAATTAAGTTCAAGCCTGGGAGTTCTGAATTAATCACTCACATTCTAGTTTCCTATGAGCAGGTGAACAGGGAAGGGGGAAGCAGAGACTGCCCCTAACTCACCCTGTCGTCAAGACAGAAAGGAGTGCTCGCTGGGGCAGCACATATACTAAAATTAGAACAATAAAGGGAAGATTAGCATGGCCCCTGTGCAAGGATGACACACAAATTTGTGAAGTATTCCATATTAAAAAAAAAAAAAGACAAAAAGAAGGTTGTGAAAAAAGCACTATATAGAAATTCACTGTGAAATTTATGAATGTTATATCTCAATTTAAAAGTTAAAAACCCCACTATCCATAAGCATTTCCCAGCTTTGGATACAATATGTCCCTGAAGGTCACTTCTTAAAGAGACTACAGATATAAAGTGGACTCTGACCATATAAATGAAGTATTGTCTATGTCTGTGGATGGTATTGAATGAGTGGGAAAATGTCCACCTAACACCATCACATTGGGGGTGAGGATTTCAACATATGAACTTGGGGGATATACAAACATTCATACCATGATAGGTGACAAGAAGGTCTGGGGAAGATATATGTAGACAGACCTCGCCAGATGGACACAGAATGTCACAATATTTGCATCACATGAAAATGGTCACCAAAGAGTGACCTCAGCAGAGGATGATCTTAATATCAGATGGATGAGATGACTCATCCTGTGGACATCACTTCCCTCTGTGACTGTCCCAGCCTGATGGGTTCATGGCAACGGCTGTAGAGATGGGCTCAAGACAGGGAATCCATTTCTCACCACAGCCACTGCTGAGCGCACAGCCTGCCAGCAGCAGATATGTCATCATTTCCTGGGGGCACCTGCCAGCTACCTGGTGGCAGAGTTACTCCTTGAGCCACTTCCATCACAGAAGGAGCAGTGCCTTGATCTCACCGAAAAGATGTATTCTGGGTACAGACTCACCTTCCTATCCACAAAGCCTCTGCTCAAACCACCATCCCTGGGCTGAAGGAATGCCTTGATCGCTGTTATGGAGCCCCACACAGCTTCCTTTCCAGCCAAAACTCATGTCAGAGCAGGTAAAGGGGCAGGAACAGGCTCACACTCACGGAATTCACAGGCTTGCCATGTTCACAGCATCCTGAAGCACTGGCCTGATGGAATGGAGGAATGCCCTCCTGCAGACCCAGTCACTGTAGCCACTGAGGACAATACCTTGGGGGCCAGGGCAATGTCCTCCGGGATGTTGTATATGCTGTAAATCAGCATGCAACATACGGTACTTTCTCTCCTACAGCCAGGATTCAGGAGTCTGAGAATCAAGGGGCAGAAATGGGAGTGGCTCTTCTCATTATTACTTACCCTCATAATCCACTAGCAAAATGTTTGCCTCCCATTTCTGCAACTTTAGGCTCTGCTGGAATAGAAGTCACAGTTTTCAAGGAAGGTGTGCTTCCAACAGGGACACAGCAATGGTTGCATTACACTGTAAATGAAGACTGCCACCGGCTACCTAGGACTCCTTATGCAAGGGGTTACTAGGTGGGGTGGTTGATCCCAACTGTCAAGGGGCAGCTGGGTTGCTCTATAACACACTCTGCAATATGGAGTGTTTCTAGAATGCAAGAGATCTCAGGGTACTTCTCAGTGCTCCCATTATTTGTACTTAAAGCTCATGAAAAAGCACCACCACCCAGGATCGGCAGGACCGCGCTGGGCTTCAGTCACTGCAGCAGGCACGGAACCTTGGCCAGCTGAGGTGCTTGCTGAGAGCAAAGGGACATGCTGCAGCGTAAGGAGATACACACCAGCTGTGACCATGCAACCACGTGATCAGCTTCAGAAGAGAGAACTGCAATAACTTCATCCTTATTTTTACATAAACATATTTGTGTACGTATTTTTTTAAAAAGTCACGGGGGCTCCACCCTCATGAGTGGAGTAATGCTGACTATAAAAGGGCTTGAGGCTGCGAGTTTGGCTTCTTTCTCTCTCTCTCTCTCTCTCTCAATCTCTCTCTCTCTCCCCCCCTGCCCTTCTGCCATGGGATGACACAGCAGGAAGGCCCTTGCCAGGTGCCAACCCCTTAATCTTGGACTTCCCAGCCTCTAGAACCAATAAATTTATGTTCATTATAAATTACTCAGTCTTAGGTATTCTGATACAGAAGCACAAAGTAGACTAAGACAATTATAATCCCACTGTCATTGCTCTTTAGCAGCTCATCTGAACATAAATATGACGCTAAGTCTCAGGATACACGTTATTAAGCCTCTACCATGCCTCAGGCAATATGTTGTATACTTTAAAGAAATTAGTTTTAAACTTCACAAAACTCCTAAAGAAACTGTTTACTATCTTCATTTTACAAGTAAGAAAACAAGCTTAAAGAGATTAAGTAATGGTGCCAACGTCACAGATCTAACGAGTGAGGGAGATGAATTTGTCCAGTGTGATTGACTCTTAGACCTCAGGTCTTTCCATTACACCAAAGAGTTTCTCAAGAAATTTGGGGTATACAGTTTAGTTATGGCCTGGCTCACCCCACCTCTCTCTCCACCAAAAAATGCCTCTGATATCTCTGGAAAGAATGGAAATGCATAAAAGTAGACCGGTCTTTTTTCATTAAGAAAGAAGCCCTTTCCATCAGTCTGAGTATTTAATAATAGTTCAGCTAATGTGAAAAAACTTTCAGCTTCTTGCTTCCATGAAATAATGTGACATAAAACAAAGCGTGATGGGGTGTTACAAAGAAGATATATACTTCCTATAATTCATGACAAAAGCACATGACAATCACAGAGGAGGAAAAAGGGGAGGCAGAGGAAGGAAAGACAAGAATGCTGTCTAGTAACCAAGGCAGAAGAGGTGTGGGTACAGGCAGCAAGAAGAAACACTCGACCTTAACTAAAATGAAAATAAATAACCCAGTTCATATTTAAGCCTGGTAAACTTGCCCATGTGCCAAAACACACCACCCCTATACAACCAACACCACTACCAACCACAATTTCACACCCTGACCGTGACTCAGAAAATCAACTACTTGTATGGCCATTATGGTGTCCTGGTACCAAATGTCAATATTACCCTTGAAGAAAGAGCACTGGCCCAGGGGATCAAAGTTACAGGACGAGCAAAAGAATGGTAATTCGATTGTCATGGAAAACAAAAATGTTCATTTCATCTTTTGGACTTCACCTCCTCTCCATATACTGGTGACCCAACCAGAGAGTGTTTGGAAAACTGAATTTCAGAGGCTAAAAGTAGGCAAGTTGAGAAACATTTGCCTTCACTTCAGACTATGGGACAATTTAACTAGGAAGTTTGCAAACTGCTGGATGTCAAGTGTAAAAATAAAAACTAGTATTCAGTTGCCTTGAGAACAAAATATGGACCACCCAAGCCAATCATGTGTCAAAGACTTGAGGCTTAGAAATCAGGAGCTTTACAGTCTTTGATCACAGGGGAATTTAAAGAGATTGTTTTAAAGGAAATGAGGGAGTTGTGCACCACGACAGACAGCTAAGTCAGGTGTCCCTGAAATACCCTTCAGCCTCAATAGTTTTACAGTTTTATGGCAACATGCGCAATTGCCCTTGGAAAGTGTGCATTCTGGGTCTGTGAGTGGCTGGGTAGAGACAGCAGAGAAGGATTTCTATCTCATCCCTCCTAGATCCATGCTTTTGCTCAGCATCAGCTAAGTGATAAGAATCTTATTCTAAGCAGAGACAACTGGTTCTGACACTTCCAAACATCACAGATGATGTATTACTCCAATAACAAAATGCTCCTCAAAAATCTAAATTGCT
>NW_007729764.1:45581-47761 GCF_000696425.1 Galeopterus variegatus | reverse complement strand
AAAAATCTAAATTGCTTCCATTGGCTAAAAGAATACCATAGTTGCATAGCTCCTTTGAAGGAATCATCAAAATTCACATTTTCAATTACAAACAATTTTCCAACTTCAACACAAAACATTCTTGGAAACTTTGTTACAAGACTGATATCTTAAAGAGGATTTTATTTTCCAAAGGCAAATGCTATAATTGGATATTTTGTTACTGATCAAAGACTAGTACTAAATAAATCATAGGCATATAGAGCAACAACAGGATGGTGGAAATCCAGAGACACATCTACAAATTCCTGTGAGGAAACTTAGAGATGTTACATTAAGGCATAAAACAGTGGTGGACGCCACCTAAGAAGTCACCTAGAAGCTGTTCCCAACACTTCTCAACAGACTGGCCACACCATCACTTCCTGGCAAGCTTGCTAAAGAACATTCCCAGCAATGCTGATTTGGTATTCATGGGAAACCAATGCTGTCTTTCTAATTTTCCTAGGTGATTCTGGTGTGCATTTGGACTTGGGAACCGCTGCTCTAGACTGGTTACGTGAACTGCTCAAGGTTACATGACTAGTGTCAGTTGGACCTCAAACCTGAATCTTCTGATTTCCAGATGCTCTTTCCACATCACAGTGCCTGCTCTACAGAAATCCTAAATATGTCGCTACACAAAAGCCTCGACATACTAAAAACTGTAGTACCGAAAAACATTAAAAAGGTCAACTTATTATGAAGTTGCCCTAGTCATAATATTTAGCCATCATAAACACAAATTAAAATATTTTAACTAATTCCATTTGCAGTTTTTAAAGTATAAAAGGATTTTCAGAACGATAAATAGGATAACCAAGATCTCTAAATAAGCCCTTCAGAGGACATTCACACCGCTCCTTTAAATTCTGATAAATGTCCTAGTAGCATACCTTGCAGCACAGAAACATTTAAAATCACTCGAGATCCTTAATTCTTTTTTTCAGAAAGAGTCCTGCAGCAGGTCCACATTAAGCACTTTACTTACAGGAGCTGCTTGAATCTGCTGCCCTTATTCAGCTTCTTGTCTTTGCTCTTCCTGGTTATTTTTTCTCTCCACCCCTGAACAAGGCACCCTTGCCACCCGCATCATCCCAAAACCATCAAGGGTGGCCACAGAGAAGACAGGAAGCCACAGAGGGCAGCGTGTGGGGTGAGGGAAGGCAGGGAGGCCCGCTGGGAAGGCATTTCAATTCTTTGGTCACACTGCTAACTGTGGCATGATGTTTAATTCAGCTCCATGCGTTCCTTAAAAGCAAAACCAAATAAACATAAAAGCTATTTAATCACCTCTTTTTTTCTTCCCATCGCCTCTCATGCCCACTTGTAGAAACTGTAGAGAGCCCTGCAGGAGGCACCAGATCTGGGCTTTCTGATGGGTGTTGCTGATGACCCCAGGAAGACCACCCAGTACCAGCACGTTCACATAGACCCAAGACAGGAGGCTGCTGGACATCTGTCTCCACTTTCCACAGCAATGTTCCTCCTGCCAGGCTGCCCAGGGCCGCTGCAGAGCTGCTCCTTGCCCCCCCTGGAGCTCACGCACAAGCCGAGAGGCTATGCCTCCATCCAGGGCCTCCCGCTGCTGCTGAGGAGCCAAGAGCTGGCTCGGCCACTCGCTCCCACACCAGCTGCTGGTCCAAGCTGCAGATGCTGTCGCTGGATCTGGTTTCCCCAGGGGCTGCCCAAGGGACCAAATAACATGACCCAAAGTGCCAGGGCCAACTCTGACCAATGAAAGACAGGAAGGAGATAGGAAAGAACTGGAAAGTCGATTTTTCTCACCCCTTCCTCCTAGTTCCAAGACATATGTTTCCATATGGCCTCTCCAGGGACTTCTCACAGCTGTGCTTTTCAATGGAATCGTACCATCTTGTATCCCCTTCCTTCTCTCCTGGCATCACTCCCCGTCCCCCTCGTCTTGCTTCCCGGGACTGTATCCCCAAGGAAGCGCTAGCTCTAAGGAACCCAGGCTAACGCAAAGAGCAAGCTGAAGCACCGGTCACAGAGTAGGAAGATTCACTCAAAACAAAGCAAAACAAAACAAAAGAGAAGACTGCTGGCTTTCAAAAGACTGTTACTGGGGGGAAAAATCCATGTAAATGACTCTGGATGTTTTTCTCCTAGATTTACTGACTCAATGCCAATGACTTCATCAG
>NW_007729764.1:42037-45197 GCF_000696425.1 Galeopterus variegatus | reverse complement strand
GCTAACGCAAAGAGCAAGCTGAAGCACCGGTCACAGAGTAGGAAGATTCACTCAAAACAAAGCAAAACAAAACAAAAGAGAAGACTGCTGGCTTTCAAAAGACTGTTACTGGGGGGAAAAATCCATGTAAATGACTCTGGATGTTTTTCTCCTAGATTTACTGACTCAATGCCAATGACTTCATCAGTAAACTAAGAAGTCTGAGGAATTTGTATTTACATTTGTAGATGTGAAAGTTTTTGGCAATGAATTATATGACTGCCTACCAGTAGTCCAGTGTTCTACTCTTTGACCTATTTAAATTGCTATCTTCTGCCTCATAACCACTGTTTCTTAAAACACTTGACTTTGTCTTCTTTTCCATTATTAGCGCTAGTAGTTGACTTCCGTCAGAGGGGTTATTTTTTCACTAATAAAAAATTTTTACTATCTCAAGGGAGTTCCGGTATAGAACACAAAACCAGTGAGAGACAGACACTGGCTGACCTTGCCCAACAGGCAGGTGACTCTCCCGAGCTCCTCTCAAAGGCCAAGACACTCGAGTCTGTGCCCTCAAGCAATCTAGATGGGCTGGACGAAACTGTGGATGCAAACTCTGTGAAGACAAAGGTTCTTCTGTTTTTACTCTTCAGTTCAAGTTGTTCTGTTTTAATTTTTAAGAGCAAAGAGAAACACATCAATTAAAGCTGCACGGTTTTATTTTGCATGCCCATGAGACATGTGGTGGCTGCTCTGAAGAATGGAGCTGCCAGCTTGCCTGGAGAATGTCTGCGTGTCAGAGAATTTGCCTAGAACCGATGGGTGCCAGCATTTCCACCACCCCAAATTGCTGAAACTGCAGCAATGAAATCTGTCCACTGCCTCCTCATGCCATCCAGAAGGGAAGTGGCTGACTTTTGGCAGTCCACATTTCTGGGCTTCCTTTCAGATTTTTAAGGTTAACCTGAGCAATGCTGTCAGATTTTAAGACACTTTTGCTCTTCCTTTTATCCTTGTATTACCACATCCTATAAAAGAACAAAGAGGGTATGGAAAGGAAGAGAGAGGCTGGGTCAGAGACAAGGCTAAGAGAACTAGCTCTGACTGAACAACCCTTAAAGCTAAACATTACGAGGCTCAATAAAGGCCTCTGTCCTTATATCAAACTAAATCGAGCAAAACTCCATTGATTTATTTTTTAACTGTTAAGACTGAAAATCAAGTAATATTAATATGCAGTCTTTTCATGGAAGGAAATGAGTATCCTAGCTGTAAGAAATATTGTCTGTAATTAATTAATACTTTTCCCAAAAGATATCTTATAGAGCAAAAAAGTCAAGGAATTGTATAATTTATTGATAATTCTTGTTACTGCCTTTGTGCTTAACTATGTCCTAAAACAAAATGTCTTTGTGAATTAAATTTTTATTTATATCAAATTAATACCTGCACAGAGCTTTAAAAGTGAAATCATTGTATCAGGTCAAGAACAAGACAGCAGTGTCCTGCCCCATCCCCAATCCCTATTTCCACATGCCAGAGATCAACACTGCAATTCTTTCAGGTGTTCCTTCTGTACTGATACTTCAAAAATATCTCAATAAGGGGCCGGCCTGGTGGCGCACTGCTACAGTGCGCTGCTTGGGAGCGCAGCGGCGCTCCTGCCGAGGGTTCGGNGGGTTGCAATCCATTGCCGGACACGAAAAAAGACAAAAAGGAAAAAAATATATATATATATCTCAATAAGATGCTTACCATGCTATTTCTTCATTTCTCAGTTTTCGATAACACATACCTATTGTCTTGCTGCTCTGGAAGACATAGATTTAACTCTCATTTATTACCCTTTCCCCCACACAGTTGTCTTCCCCCACATCCATTTTTTGATTAAGTCTATATCCAGTGCTTTCATTATTACAAGTATAAATATTGTTTGCTGCTGAGCCATTTTCTTTCTTGACATTTTGTTTTGTTTTGTTTTCAACTCCCTGGCCAAGTCTTCCCACATCTTCCAAAGGCTCTGCAAAATGCTTTGCTAACCATAATTTCCTGCATGGATGAATTGACATATACCTAAGAGACTAAGAGACTTCAACACCAGAGACTCTGAATAAGTTTGGAGTGGGCCAGGGAATTAAGTTTTTTGGTTTTTTTTAGCCTATACATCTTAGGAAGACGTAGGTTTGGGAACCACTCATCTATAGCAAAATTATTAATCTAATAAACTCTCAAGTTTTAGACATTTAAATGGCAGAGGATTTTGGTTCAGTTCTCTACCATTCTAGTATCACTCGTGGAAACTTTCTAGAGATGGAAATGAATTTTCCAAGTTGAAGGAATGACATTGAACAATCAACAAAACTTATAACAACTCCATTAAAAGAACCAAAGTTTGGGCCAATGTTTTGATTTTTTCACTTTCCCATCAAATACCTTGACACTTAAATGAATACTGTGTTTACATCTGCTTCTTGTTGGACACAGATTGTATGTTTCTGTTCTCATGATAGCTTTTTCTTCATGTTGTTCAACTCGGCTGCCAAATCTTATCTTGTGAAAGTTGTTAAAGTGATAATCAATCATATCCAGCTGATATATCAGAGGTTGCAACACAACTGTCCCCCAAGAGGTCACGCTGGCTTTCTGCTGCCCAGTGCCAGGTGTGTGGCATCCATGCTGTGGATCCAGATCGGGAGGCAGCCTGAGTGTATTTTCTTCCTCCTTTTCCAAGACTTAAGAGAGTCAATTCATATTTTCTTGGCTCTCTTCTTTGTCAAACAAATCATGAAAAAACATAGGTTTGGACTTAAGGATGGTGCATTAACTATTCCCTAAACTGATAGTAAAGAGATTTCTATTTTTTTCTTAGGGCATAACCTAAAGAGACAAAGAGAGAGAATTAAATGGTGATCACTATGGCAAGCACAGTGATGAGAGTTACTGACTTACAGACTCAAGAAGTATGAAACTAAAACCCGCACTGGAGAAGGCCGACAAGCAACCTAATCCACCCAACAGCCCCCCAAAATGCTTAGGAATCTGATAGCATTAGGTGCATCCAAAAGTAGAGTTGAAACTAGAACTAAACACAGAGGATTATTTAATAAAGTCGGCTTAAGAGATAGTTAAGAACCCAGATCCCTTTATTCCATGAAACTAAGCAACTGCCCCTTTCGCACCC
>NW_007729764.1:37329-41102 GCF_000696425.1 Galeopterus variegatus | reverse complement strand
ATGGAAGGTAATCACACTACATATCTGAGCTGTGAGTTGCAATTATGTGAGTTATAATAAGAAACACTAAATAACAACCAAACCAAATTCCTCATCTTCCTTCTTGAGAAGTCAATGTGAAATTACAAAATCAAGAAGTGACAATATAAGCATGTTATTTAGAAAATAGAGAACTAAAAGAGCTGAAAGTGATTGCTTCTAGGGATTGAAAAATGCGGACAGATTCTTCTGTTTCCTTGAAATAAGTCTTATACCCAAATGTATACTCAACTATGTACATGAATAAATTTGATAAAATGTAATTTAAATAAAACAGGGTTTTAGTCATAAGGTCTAATGAACTCATTCGAGAAAAATGCCAGGCACATGGATAAGTTATATAACATCTCAGAAAGACCACGGCAGCCTTCCAGCATGAAAGGGGTACGAGCTGGGGATTGCAGAAAGGATACAACCAGGCATGTTCAGAGTGTGGATTCTACATGGGACTGAACATCCCATTTGCTAAGTCTTCAACTGTGTTTGCAACTTAAAAGTGACCATAAGACTGTCATTCCCTAAGAGTAAGGACAAAAGCAGATCTGCCAGAGTTTTCATTTAGGCGATGGTAAAATTTAATCCCCTGAATAAAGTTTTAAAGGGCCAGTAAGAAACATAATGTGTGTTGATCTCATTCTGCACATCATGCTTATTTATCATAGAGGCTATGAATGAATGAATGAATGAATGAATGAATGAATGAATGAATGAAATGTCTAAATAGGAATGAGTAAACAAGAGTAAATGCTCGCATGAAACTCAGAAAAGGGAGCGATGGATGGTAATTGTTTATCTAGCACTTCCAAAGGAGAAGATGCTGGACCTGGCATGCATGCTATGGCCTCTGGTGCAGACAGTGTGGTAAAACATTAATCACTTTTTTTTCTTTCTTTTTTTTTGGCAGCTAGCTGGTACAGGGATTTGAACCCTTGCCCTTGGTGTTATATCATTGCACTCTAACTGAGCTATCTGGCCAGCCTAAAATATTAATGAATAGAGCAAGAGTTGTAGAATCAGATGTTCATGATGGGTACTTACTCAGGCATCTACCATCCGTGTGGCCTTGGGCAAGTCACTGACATTCTCTGTAAATCACTTACCTCCTCTCTAAAATGGTCGTCATACCTGGCGTAATACACAGTGCTATAGTGACTTTCAATAAGAGATACATGCAGTGTGTCTCTTTGGGGCCTGGCACAGAGTAGGTACCAATTAATGACAGTGATCATTATAACTACTCCCCCGTTAGGGACAGAGGAAGCTGAGCAGGCTTTCTCATTTTTTGGATGATCATGAGAGTGTTTATCATAATTCTAAACTCACTAAGCAACCTAATGATTCTAATTCCACTTTCTGTCTAACTTGATCATTGGGAGTTGGAAACCTGAACAGTGAACATCAGTATTCCTGTTACTGTGCAAACACATCAATAAACCAGCATTTTGTTATAAGCATGAATCCTCTATCTAGATCATAGCCATTCAGTTCATTAAAGTCTCACTGATTCTTGGTGAACTGATAAATCTAACTAGAGAGGAGGGTTCCACCGAGGACTCACCCCTGAGGCCCTGTCCGAACAGCCAGGCTCCCCCTCCTTCACCCTCTTAACTAGACATGATTGCACTAAGACACTGAGAAACCCCAAGTGTCGTCTGAAGTAGAGGAAGCATCTGCTGTGTCTGCTGTCATTTGTTCTAGACACATTTCACCACAACTCTGAGAACCGGTCATCCACACCTGGTGGGCAGAGACACCTTTCCCACTCTGGAGACCTTGCTCCCCAGAACACCTCGTTCGTTCTCCTGTCAGGTCACAGAGCTTGCTACAGCGCTCTGCTCACGGTAGTCCCAGGCTGAGTCCAGGCTCGCCTCTGGGATCCACAACCTCTTTTCTACAACTCTTCCTCACAGCTCAGGTCCTTCCAGGAGTCTTCCTGAATGATGCGACCCAGTTCTGAGTACCGCTCCCTCGAAGTCTTCTCCGAGGTTACAAATATCTTTTGGACTATATTATCTCACACTTTTCTGTCAGGAGAAAGTTCGAGTTCCTACCACCCACATAAATGACCTAGGCCAAGCCCTTTAACCTCGTTGTGCTTTCGTTTCCTCTCTGTTAAAATGGATATAATAATTCCTCCCCTTGAGGCTGTTTTGAAAAGCAAATGAGATCACACTTAAGAAAGTGCCTTGAAAGCCATGGAAGGGGAGGACAAAGCCCGCTGGGGGCTTCACCGAGGTGCACTGTTACCCACGTCTGAGGAAGCACCTCGGCGGCCTCCTTCCCGTTCTCTCCATGAGCTGATGTTCACTAAAGCTTCTATTTAGAGACTCACCAAAGACAAAAGCAGTTTCCCGCTCTAACAACCCCCACTCAGACCAAGGGTAATCCAACCCCTCCTTCCCCAGGGACACCTTTCAAAGGAACTGTTTAAAAATGCAGCTATGTTTTCAAATCACTACAATTAGTTTCTAAGACTAATTTCAGAATCTCTATCGACTTTAGGTTAAAAAAATAATTTATTCACGTGTGACTGCTTAATTTTTGGTTCAGCAAATTGTTAATGTAGCTAAACCAGGAGAAAGTTCGAGTTCCTACCACCCACATAAATGACCTAGGCCAAGCCCTTTAACCTCGTTGTGCTTTCGTTTCCTCTCTGTTAAAATAGATACAATAATTCCTCCCCTTGAGGCTGTTTTGAGAAGCAAATGAGATCACACTTAAGAAAGTGCCTTGAAAGCCATGGAAGGGGAGGACAAAGCCCGCTGGGGGCTTCACCGAGGTGCACTGTTACCCACGTCTGAGGAAGCACCTCGGCGGCCTCCTTCCCGTTCTCTCCATGAGCTGATGTTCACTAAAGCTTCTATTTAGAGACTCACCAAAGACAAAAGCAGTTTCCCGCTCTAACAACCCCCACTCAGACCAAGGGTAATCCAACCCCTCCTTCCCCAGGGACACCTTTCAAAGGAACTGTTTAAAAATGCAGCTATGTTTTGAAATCACTACAATTAGTTTCTAAGACTAATTTCAAAATCTCTATCGACTTTAGGTTAAAAAAATAATTTGTTCACGTGTGACTGCTTAATTTTTGGTTCACCAAATTGTTAATGTAGCTAAATCCTCGCATCGCTCAAATGGCTCAAACCAGACACAGTATCNCAAATTGTTAATGTAGCTAAATCCTCGCATCGCTCAAATGGCTCAAACCAGACACAGTATCCATTATATTTCACTGGTTAGAGTCTTTAACTATTACTTCCAAAAGCATGTTTCTTTTAAATGAATCATCTCAAGGAAGAAGAAAAAGAAGGTAGGTTACAAAGGCAACAAACAAAAATAAAAAATGTTCTGGTTTATGAAAGCTTTCAGGTCATGTAATCCATCGAATTTCCTTTTCCCTTAACTAGGTCAGCTTTTGAAACTTCAGTCATTTTTTTCTGCCTTTTCTTTTTCAATCCTGCTGCACCAGAGTCCCATTTGCAGTTTTAAGTGACCTATTTAATTAGAATTTGGAACCCTCAGACAGAAAAGTGAGTTGTCTTCATTCTATTTTCTCAATCTTATTAATTGAATTTCTAAATCATTGTGTTAAAAAACCATGCACCTTAAGCAATCCCAAACCCCAAATATCCAGGTTTAATTATGCTCATGAGTGTCCATTCAAATATGGTCCAGGTAAAATAGCCCTCAATCAGGTGTCAGGACACCTTGGTTCTCCACCCGGCTCTGCTGCTAGC
>NW_007729764.1:35777-37273 GCF_000696425.1 Galeopterus variegatus | reverse complement strand
TAAAATAGCCCTCAATCAGGTGTCAGGACACCTTGGTTCTCCACCCGGCTCTGCTGCTAGCTGCTGCGCAATCCTGGGAACATACCTAACCCCCCTGAGCCTCAGTCTTCTCATCTTTGCAAAGAGGAGGTTAGTCTCTCAGCTCTTTTATGGCTCTAAGTCTCTGTGAATATTTTCTGAGCACCTACTATGTACAAAGCACTGTGCTAGACACAAGGGTAGGGAGAGGTACAAAGATGGACTGCTGCTGCCCTCTCATCAAGAACTTTACACTCTATGATGGAAAAGAAAATCATATAGTACAAGACCAAATGCCACAGTCACCTCACGTATCTTCTCTATTCCCAAGATTGGCATTGTGCCTGATCCTTAGTAGATGCTCAATTAAATGACATAAAGGATATATAAAATGGCCTATGGGCATGAGAGGAGAGAGGCTTCACCTGATAGAGAGGAATCAGAAATGTTCATAGGTGTTGTATTTCAGATGACTTTCAAAAGACTGCTCAACTTTCAGTGACTCTCCAACACTACCCTCTAATTGCATGTAAAATGTTAAGCCACCAGTCCAGGTTCTTCATGCTCTGGTCCCAATACATCCTTTAATCCTTATCTCTCCCTTACACAGAACTATGCTAAAGCCACCAATCTCCTTGCTGTACCTCAGTTTTACTCATCATTCTCTTCCCCCATGCCTCCTTCACCTGTTCTTCATACTAGGATGTCCTCCAACCCCAACATAATCCAATCCCATTATCCTTCAAGGCCCACTTCAGACTTCTCCTACTTTATGAAAGAAGGCTTACGAAGCCCTTCCCCATCCCCTTCCAATCATATGTACAGTCACCCATCTTTGAACCCGCACAAGATTTATTGACATTTCTCTTGTGGTGCATATGCCTGCATTACAGTTGGGTAATATCTCTGCCTCAAGATGACAATCTTTGGCATCAGCAACTGTATTATTCATCTGCAATGCCAAACAAATGGAAGATATTCGGCAGATTATTCTGACGGGACAAACAAAACAACAACAACAGCAGCAACAACAACAGCAACAACAACAATTAAAAAAAAAAAAACACTCCAGGACATAGAAACTGAATGAACAACGGTGCTAAGTTAGGAATATTTATGGCTAATTGCCGGAGACCAGCTCCGCAGGACTCTTTGGACCTGAATAGGTGGTGTGGCGTCGGCAAGGAAGAAAAGAGAAAGGCGGACCACAAATGTCTAGTGCAAGTGTGGACAACAACCACATGGATCTTGCTTTATTTATACCCCTTTACTTAATTTTTACATAATGATCTATCTTTTAATCAAAACATTTTTTATTTCATCCCTATTGAAAAGAAAAATCAAAATGTTCCAAAGCACTCATATTCTGACAAAAACATCTACTCATGCATCAGTAGTTCACCCCAAAGCCTATGGTTTGTGGCCAGGAAACTATACAATAGCAACATGCTTGGCTTTAAAATGTCAGACTTTTGGTC
>NW_007729764.1:31100-35117 GCF_000696425.1 Galeopterus variegatus | reverse complement strand
AACAAATGGAAGATATTCGGCAGATTATTCTGACGGGACAAACAAAACAACAACAACAGCAACAACAACAGCAACAACAACAATTAAAAAAAAAAAAACACTCCAGGACATAGAAACTAAATGAACAACGGTGCTAAGTTAGGAATATTTATGGCTAATTGCCGGAGACCAGCTCCGCAGGACTCTTTGGACCTGAATAGGTGGTGTGGCATCGGCAAGGAAGAAAAGAGAAAGGCGGACCACAAATGTCTAGTGCAAGTGTGGACAACAACCACATGGATCTTGCTTTATTTATACCCCTTTACTTAATTTTTACATAATGATCTATCTTTTAATCAAAACAGTTTTTATTTCATCCCTAATGAAAAGAAAAATCAAAATGCTCCAAAGCACTCATATTCTGACAAAAACATCTACTCATGCATCAGTAGTTCACCCCAAAGCCTATGGCTTGTGGCCAGGAAACTATACAATAGCAACATGCTTGACTTTAAAATGTCAGACTTTTGGTCTGAATCATAAACCTTAACCTTCTGAGCTTACAATTTAACCCTTTTTTAATCTTACTTATATTTATTACACTTAATTTTAATAACATTGATTAGTTATGGTTAACAATTTAATATTGCTTATACTCTATATTGATAATTCTAATTTATAATCAAAATTACAATGTTTATAACATGAATATTATAATAAACTTTAACTATAAATCTCTATTAAATTTCTATGTTATTGTTACAGGTTTTGTGTTACAAACTGATTTAAACAAAACCTATTAATATAAAAACTTGTTTTGTTTCTCTACTATCTAACTTATTTATCTTATAACGAAACCTTTTATTTCCCTGCCAATAGACTCTGGGAACAGCACAGGGAATAAAGTGAAAAGTTAAATGACCCTTCTCAAGTTTGCTAAGGTACACTGCGTCATTCCAATCCCTGAATGATATGTTCTTGGTGAGTCAAGTGAAGCAATGGAAGTGGAGAAGGAATAAAGAAATCTGTAACTGGCTGTGATCGATTAGTTGTAAACACCACTGCACTTGGACCCACCAACTCCCTGGGGGACGTGGATAAAATTCCAACATAACAACTTCATTCCACACATACAAGAGCATGACCACAGCCACAACGGGTCAATGCATACATCACTAATAGGAAAGATCAATAACAAAATTAAATCGAGCCAACCCATACCGGGAACATACATCAAAAACACCTTTAGTAATGCCTTTTAAATAAACCAGTTAATTTTGATATATTATTAACATGTCCTTTGAGAAACACTCAGGCCCTCAGAACCTCCCAAAGCCATACTAAGCCAAAAGGTGAGGCCTTCTAATTCTGGGAAGCCCTGTCAAGTAACCAAAGGTGAACAGGAAATTCCACAGAGCCATGTCACACACGCGGGATCCCCCTGCGGCCTAGCTGAACATTCCTCAGGCTCCCAAGCCGTTCCCTATAGCAGGATAGCTCTTGACAGCTAATGCCTAAAATGGCGACTATTCTAGTTTGACTTTTGAACATGAGGTTGAGTTGGTGGAATCAGAAGGGTTAAGCTTGGAAAGCATATTGGAGTCTGATTACCAGAGCCTTGACGGCCAAGCTAATAAAAACGGTATATATTCAGTTCTCAATGAGAGTCACTGATGGTTTTGGACACTGGACAGTAACAGGGCCTGAGGCATGAAAATCAACCCAGAAGCACTCTGGTTAACATGTCAGTCTCCTAGGAATTTGGGTTGAGATGAGTCTATCCTGAGAGAAAAATGGACTCTTACTGTGCTGACAAAACTGTGTGAACCTGTACATCTGTGGGTCTTGGAATAATCACCAAGCTGAACACTGCTTTGTAGGCTTCCTGGCAAACGACATTTGGGTTCCCACCTCAGTAAAAGGAAATAGGTCAACACCAAAGCAATCATTACTAAATTTCCAAATTGGTGAAAAGAAAAGATTCTATTTGCTTTCAGAGGAAGGGAGAAGGGAAGAAAAAGCACACGACACACAAGGATGTGTATGTGTGAATACGGATAAGCATGTGTGCATGTGTGCATATGTACACATAGGTATGTGTATGTGCGTGTGTGTGTATACAAACACACATACATAGTGTACCAAAATGAAGGCTGTAGAGGCAGAAATAATTTCATGAAGGTTTACTGAGAGCCAAAAGTGAGGATCGACTCGGGAAACACACACCAACAAAGCTGGGAAGTGCTTGGAAGTATATTACAAGATGAAAGATTTTATGGGAAAGTTTGGAAAAGTTTGAACTCCCCATACCAGATTTGTCCCATTTTTACTGGTGGGTAAAATACAGAAGTTACAAACACTGGTTACAAATTACAGCACATAAGCAAAAAATGTGTATGTGCAGGACAAGTGTCCGCATGTAAGACGATGCTTCAGCTAATTTTTTTAATTGAATCATAATTGATTACACGTATTTTGGGGGTTCAACATTGACATATGTTGATCAAATTAATATTATAAGCATATATATTATTACAAATCATACTTACTCTTTATGCCTCTTATCCAATCTCTTCCCAAACTCCTGTCCCTCCCACCTGCCACCTCTGATAACCCTAGATTTCTTCTCTACTTCTGAAAGAGTAATGGTTACTTTGTTGATTTGTTGCCTAGATGATCTGTCCAGAGATGAGAGAGGTGTGTTCAGGTCCCCCACTATTGCTGTACAACAGATGCTTCTTCTGTCACTCTGGAACAGAAGAGTGGAGAGAGACATCCAGTTCTTTTCTTTGATCTTTGCTGGTGACCTCCTTGTGTCAATGCACTCGAGCGGCTAGCAGGCCATCTGCGCGGTGGTTGTGGCATCTAGCCGCTTTTGCAGCAGCCATGGCTATTGTGGTGTCTGTGGTGGGATACCCTCATGGAAGTGGTATTTTTGGCATGCTCCTTGCCTGGATGCAGGAGGAGGGGTTGTCCCCACTCCATACCTCAGGACCCCGGGCGGGTCACGTGGCAGTGGTGGCATGACTGGATGTAGGAGAGAGGGTCAGTACCCAAGTCCATCTGTTTTTACATTCTAACTTGTTGTTGTGACCAGTTGGCTGGGAGGGGGAGAAGGGAAGAGGGAAGGAAATAGGGTGGGAGAAGGAGGAAGGAATGGGGGCATGGTTGAGGGCCATGACACCCCCTCATTCCTGCAGCGGAGACGAGGGGGCTTCCAGTGATGTCTTGGTCATTGCTGGGCTGAATGCAGATGTCAGGGGGGTGTGGCTGAAGCCGTCGGTCCTCCACCGCCCTGGCTTGGGAGACAAGGGGGCTTCCAGTGGTGGTTCAGCGGTCATCACTAGGCTGGTTGCAGATATCAAGAGGGGATGTGGATGAAGCCCTCAGTCCCCAAATGCCCTGGCACGGGAGTCTGGGGTGTTTCCTGTGGTGGCTCAGTGGTCATCGCGGGGTGGGTTGCAGGTGTCAGGGGGGATGGCTGAGGCCCCGGCCCTCCTCCATCCCTGACTTGGGAGCCCACGGGGTTCTGGTCGTTCTAGGTTTTATTAGGTGTTCTTTGGTGATGTGAGACCTTTATTAGTTAATATCAAATTTTGTCATTAGTCTGTGTGTATTTTGCTTCTTCTTTCAGGTCTATGTTGGATTATTTGCTGCTCCCACCCCTTAAAGTCTGCACTGGAACTAATCTGTTGTCCTTTGGTTACTTCTAAAATGGGGGAACTTCCTGTGGGGCCAGCACTTGAGCCCTTGGTTGAGCTAAATTGCTGCTTTGCCACTAATTCCCTGGAGAAGGCTTTTTGTGCAGCTCAGATTTTAATGGTTGACCTTGTATGTACTTCTGGGTCTTGTGAGATCCAGTACACCCGGGTTGTGTGGACACTTTGGTGTGGGCCTGAGTCTTTTCAGCAAACTGCTCTCCCTGCAGTTCTGTATTCCAGGCCAGTCTACACAGAGTGGGCCTGTGCTGATTGAAAAGCAGATCAGCTATCCATGCTGTGCCTCAATATTTCCCTGGTGTGCCTGTCTCTCGACTGC
>NW_007729764.1:15942-30735 GCF_000696425.1 Galeopterus variegatus | reverse complement strand
AGCAGATCAGCTATCCATGCTGTGCCTCAATATTTCCCTGGTGTGCCTGTCTCTCGACTGCCCACACTGCAAACACTTCCCATGGGACAGGCTGTGCACTAGTCTCTTGCAATGACTCTGGCCTCTCAGTGGCTCCTTTTTTCTGTTGCTGTGGCTCCTTGATCCTATATGGGTCCACGGGAACCCTGTTAGTGGTCCTGCTGGCCTGGGGGCCACTACGGCCCTCTTTTCCCCTGCCGCCTCCAAGCATCTTCATAGGAAGAGCACAGCTGTGGCTTTTGCCAGCTCTTGCTCTGTGCACCCACCAATTCCAGCCTTGAAGCGTCTGGGATTTGAAATGGTAGGAGCGGTCCTTTCTTTCTCTTATCGTGGTTTCTCCTGCCTTCATGAACTCCGCAAGTATCTCCTCCTCTTCCCCTGAGCTCTAGCGGCCCCAGCTTGGCTGTTGTTGCTTTTTAATAGCTGTTAATGGATTGATTTGTAGGAGAGAGTGATGCCCGGGACCATCTATTCTGCCATTTTGACCGGAAGCCTCTTCAGCTAATCTTAAAGATAACTTGGAACTTACATGAATTCTTTAAGAATAGGATGTCTCACCCACGTTATAAGGCTCCTCTTCAAGGCAATTGATATTTTTCAGAGAACTGCCTGTGCAGTCGAGTCAGCTACAGGTCATCTATACATGTGCACGTGTGTGTGTGTACGCACTCTACTAGAAATTCTTCCCAATAACATAAACAATATATAGTTTTACTTTGTATGTTCTAAAAGTTGCATAATAGTATGATATGGTAACTTTCTATCTGTAACTTAGTTTTTGAGCTTTATCAAATTTGTGTGCTTAAGGCTCTAGTTCCTCAATTTTTGCCACTGTATAGTATTCCACTGTACTTACATCTCATACTTCATTTAACCATTTTCCTATTGTTGGAAATTCAGTTTATGTTAAAAGCCTTACTTATGACAAACAATGCTACAATAAACAACCCACGCACGTGTATGAGATTTCCTGAGCTGATATACCCAGGAGTGTAATTATTTGGTATGAAGTTACATTTACTAGATACTGCCCAACCAATATCTAAAGTGGTTGTATCACAGTCACTATCTTCCAAACATTTAAAATTTTTAACGTGTTACACACGTACATGTAATTCCTGTATGTTTAAATAATATAATTATATATATAAACACACACATATATATAACCACACATACACACACACAGCAACCTCAGAATCATGATTCCCTCTGGGGTAGGAGAGAGGAAATAGATTGGGGGAGGAAGGGTTTCAATTATACTTGTACTATTTTATTTCTCAAGCTAAGTGGTAGGTATATAAGCGCCCATTACATTATCTATAACTATAAGTGCCCATTACATTATCTATAATTTTATATATAACAGAAATATTTCTAGGGGCTTCTGTTAAAATTAAACTCAGCATTTAATTTTGCTTCATTTCAAAGAACAACTAGAGGATCATAATCCCTCATCCCAACTTTCAGAGCTATATGTGTTTGAGAATTCAGAATTTCTTGTATTTTAGGAGGGTATCATGATACACCACCATATATTACATCACATCTTCAGTGGCACCTGTAATCAAATGATGTTGAAAATAAGCATTCAGTGCTATTCCAGCTGTCACCTTCCTCTCAGGACCAATAAGCCACCAGCCTGACCCTGTACACATGGCCCTCACTTCTCAAACCTATGCTGATTCCTTTTCAAGAGTAGAGGTGGAAAGCAAGTGCGTGGGAATAGCAGGAGGCCTTTGGGGCAACTAAGCCAGGATCTGGAGTTTTAAGTACCTGGAATTTCCCTGAATGCTCACCAGGGCACCAGTGCCCACAGCTCTGCAGCCCTGACCAACCAGTAGGGCATGTACACCTCCTGATTCCTGCCAAACCCATTTTCTGCTTTATTTAAGATCCTGTTAGTCATTACAATGAGACTGACCCAGCTCTATATCCTAATCTCAGTTCTGTCTCCTCAAAGTCAGCATTAGACACACACACACACACACACACACACACACACACACACACACACACACAAATATTCATACCACTCTAAAGCAGATTTCCCTTCACAGACTTCCTAACTTAAGTGATTAACCCTGGCTATATTTGGTCAGTGTGCTAATCTGTCCCCCTGCACCCCACTGCTCATCCCCCGAGAGCCCTGTATTTCTAACTGCTGCTGGCATCGTGCCTACTCCACTACCCGGGCTTGGGTGACCTTCAATCCCAGCATAACACATAATCAGCCTCACAAAATGATGAATACCAACCTGTTCTTAAAAGCTGAAGCTGAACAACCTTTTTTTATTTCTGATTAATCTGACATTAAGGAAATAAAGAACATCATGCTTGGCTTATGTCCAATCAAACATCTGTTATAGTCATCAAAATCTCTTGCCTATTATCATAAGTGACATTCTGAACTGATGTCAGCAGTATAGGCAATACCCAATTCCCTGAATATCAAATTCAGTAAGCACAACCTAACCATGAAAAGGTGAGGAGAAATCTCTCTTCTCCTTCATAAATACCCAGTGGCCCAACAAACCACCTCTATTGGTCAGGCTTCTTTGTTTCTTGTTTCTTTATTATATTTGCTAAATGCGCAGGCCCTCCACAGAGCCAATGCAAAGGATATCAGGTGTGCCCAAGTATTTTCAAGGGCAGCCATACCAGCTTTCTTGGGAGTTACACGGTAACTCAGCACTGGAGTAAGACAGCAGCAAAGAAAGAAAGGAAAAAGCCCCACTCACCATAGAAGAGAAAAGCTCTGGTCCTGTGATGATGTAGGTAGGTCCGGTTGATGGTGAAGAAACAAGTGTCCGCTCCACACTGGCCTAGCCTTCCGGTTTCCCCAGTCAGTGGGGACCACCAAAGCATTACGGGGTAGCTATCCATTTCCAATTGTTTTCTCCTATTCAAGGTCAGTGCTTCTTTCTTAAGGAATGGGTTGAGAGCTCTGGGCTCTTCCTCCATTTCTGCATGTCCATCATGCAAATTAGAATGTTTAAACTTCTTCCTTTCAAACTTCCCCAGCTCAACCACTACCTACAAGAGAAGACAATCATTACCAGAGTCCAATTATTTCATTTCCTTTTGCACATCTCCCATTCATCTTGACGTTTTAGCCTCTTAGCTTTCTATTGCTGCTGTAACAAATTACCATGAACTCAGTAATTTAAAACAACACACATGTATTACTGTACAGTTCTGTAGGTCCCAAGTCTGAAATGGGTCTCACTGGGCTGAAATCAAGGGATCATCATGGTTACGTTCCTTTTTGGAGACTCCAGGGGAGAATCCCTGTTCTTGTCTTTTCTATCTCTCAGGGCCACCCACCACTCCCAGCTCATGCCCCCTCCTCCATCTTCAAAGCCTGAAACATTGCATCTCTCTGCCTCTTCTTATGTCACTCTTCTCTCTGATCATAGCCAGGAAAGTCTCTGTGCTTTTAAGGACGCATGATTACATTGGGACCACATGGATAATTCAGGATAATTTCTCACCTCAAGATAGGTCAAATAAATCCCATCCTCAAAGTCCCTTTTGCCATGTAGAGTAAGATATTCACAGGTTCCAGGGATCAGGTTGTAGACACAGCCTCCAAAATATCTACTAACAGGATGCTTCATAGTTCTACTGAACACCTATAACAGATACATTTCCCCTCCATTTTATAAACACATATAGTACCCAGAAATAGTTTTGTCTTTTAATGAAACCTATCATAAGGTTATTACCTTACTACTACTAGAGATTATACTCTAAGAAAAATGAGTTATAAATCACCAACTGGTTTCTTCTTATTATAATTAAAGGAGTCATAACATAGGTGTTATGTTTCTAGTAATAGCCACTGTAGCATTGAAATGGCGAAGTAATATCCATCGTCAAAACTCCCTGGAGTCTATGTTATCCACACAGCAGACCATGAGTGTGGGCTTCCACTAACTCCCCCTTAACACCATGTTTTTTATGTATTTCAGGACAGTCTAAGGCTGGGTCACTGGGCAGCTAGGCTATCCTATCAGTGCTCAGGAGGGCCGGGAGGGTGCTGCAGACGCCGAGGGCAGTTGTTCTCTAAAACTGCTGCTATTTCATCAAACTTTAAGATTTGCTAATGATATGGCATTACAAAAATCTGTTAGAGAAAGGGCTGATCTGTGTCAGATGTAACATTAGGAGTCAAACTATGAAATAAAGCAGTGGAATGGTGGCACATGTACACCTCTATGTGTTAACTCCTGCACCGTTCAGCCACAGAGGGCACACTCCATGTATGGCCCGCAGCCCCACTCCTAGCAGCCAAGGGTGGGGCCTGTTCTATGTACTTGTTACCCCAATGGTAGCAAAGGGACACTGACCACTGACACGTCCCATGGAGTCTGTAGCTCCCTGGGCAGGGTCCATAATATTCATTAGATTCTCAAAGATACCCAAGGCAAAAAATATATTAAGAACCACTGAGGGAAAGCCATGAGGTACTCCAAAAGGAGTAAAGAATTATATTAGCTTTAAAAAATCATGGATTATCCGTGACACCACAGTCAGCATTAGAACAGAAAAACAGTCACTGAAAACTAGTCTAACTCTTGCCAACAGCTTTCTCGGCATTTTGGTAATATAATAATGTGGCTCTTCCCCAATAGCTTGATGGGATAGAGTTGACTGGTAGCAGCAAACTCTCTTATCTTTTCATCCAACCTCCCATGCAAACGTACAACCAGTAACTTAAAAGTTTTTACAAAGCCATGGGGTATAACTTCAAAAGTAAAATTTGCTCCACATTTCTGATCAATGTCTACTACATGAGCTGTGAGTTCATTTACAAACAATAAAGATTGCTTTAAGGAGAGATTTTTCTGGCAAACAGTTTTAAAAAAAATACTTAGCTTCAGATATCGCTACCAGGTTGTACAAACATGTGGGAATAAAGGAACATATTACAAAACTACAAGGATAAAATCAGCCAAATCTAGCTGTGAGTTCATTTACAAACAATAAAGATTGCTTTAAGGAGAGATTTTTCTGGCAAACAGCTTTAAAAAAAATACTTAGCTTCAGATATCGCTACCAGGTTGTACAAACATGTGGGAATAAAGGAACATATTACAAAACTACAAGGATAAAGTCAGCCAAATCCACAATCTGAGAAATTCAAAAGAACAAATGACCCAGTTTCTTCAACAAAAGATGAGGCAGAAGAAAGTTTTAAAGTTAGTAAATAAATAAATAAAATGAAGTTAAGATATACCAACTAAAAGCATGAGTGAGATTTGTTTATTACAGATTCAAACCAACCCATTATAAAATGACTTTCTAAAGAAAATTGAGGAAAATGTAATATGGCCTAGTATGTAGAGGGTACTGAATAATTATTGTTAATTTTGTTGGGTGTGACAGTAGTAATATGACTATATTAAATTTTAAATAGTTCCTATCTTTTAGAGAATCATACTACTGTGCTATACATCCAGGTGTAATTCTGTTATGTCTGAGATTTGCTTTAAAATATTCCAAATGTATTCATGAATTATTTGTGCAACTAAAAAGTAAGTAAAATTCAAAAATAAATAAAGGTACATATACACCCAAAGCATTTACAGATAGTATACGCAAAATATAATTAAATGTGAGTGGAAAATAATATCTAAGATGAATGATTTCCTCCAGAGAACCAAATAACTTAGGTTATAGAATCTGTTATGGGCTGAATTGCGTACCCCAAAATTTGTGTGTTGACGTTCTAACCTCAGCACCTCTCCCTACCTTAGGAGATAGGGTCTTTAAAGAAGAAATTAAACTAAAATGAGATCATTAGGTCATAATCCAATAACTGGTGTTCATATAAAAAGGGGAAATTTGGACACAGACAAGTACAAAGCAAACATGAGGTGAAGACACAGGGAGAAGACAGCTATCTACAAGTCAAAAAGAGAGGCCTCAGAGGAAACAACCCTACGGATGCCTTGATCTTAGACTTCCAGCCTCCAGAACCATGAGAAAATACACTTCTATTGTTTAAGCCACCCAGTCTGTGGTATTTTGTTGCAGCAGCCCTAGCAGACTACTACAGGATCTATGACATGAGTTTTTTTCATTTATCCTTCCTTTACCCTACACACGTGGCAAATTATTTCATCTGAGTAGCCCTATGAAATAATTTACTTCTACAGTAAAAACTGTACTTTTACAGTAAACACAGGAATGATTCTGAATGCATAGGCATTATATTTTTAATTTATAGTGTGTTTGTTTTTTTTAAATAGTATTTCCACAACTCTGAACACTGAAGCTTTCGATGTACCAGTGAGAACTGGGAAACAGCCCAAACCACACTATTGATGGCAAAACTGAAACTATGAGCCAGATGAAGGATTATCTCTAGTAATCACACCACCTTTCAAGCTCTGGAAACTCAGAAATGACACGCATATCAGAAACACAGCAATTGGTTCTGACATCAAAAGGAAAGCTCTTAGCTTACATGCAGGCAGAACAGGAAAAAGTGCCAAAGTAAATGCCTACTAAGATCAAAGCTCTCTCACAACCTCCCACAGAAAGGAGCAGAAAACTCCAGCCCTTCCTGAACAGCAGGTCCTGGATACTTCCAGCATCTACAAAGAGGGAGTCAAATATTTCCTCTGACCAGAATCCCAATCCAGCAGCAGAAGGTAGTGGATGCACCAGTCCCAGTGTCCACCAACATGCTTTTATAAGCATTACCTCCTTCAATTCTAGTCAGGAGAAAGAAGATCCTGAACAGCATAAAGGCCCAGAGAACACTTTAGTTTCCATCGATCCCACGCCTGAACTACTCACATCCACAAATAATCTTTAAAAGTCCTTTGGATTTTGAAATGGGCAGCTGGTACCTGAATAGGGGCAAAATATATCTGAGCTCTTATCTATCCTTTTACTATCATTATGCAATTTTTATTTTAATTTGAAATCAGCAAAGTTCAGAAAAACTGACTAAAGGAAATAAGTGCAGGACTAAAGAAATGTTTCAGTTCCTAGCAGCATACGTCAAGAATGACAAATTTATTAATGCACGTTTTACACTGCATCTACTAGAAGGTACAGACTGTTTTGTTCTCAGAATAGTCCTTGCTTCTTCAAGAATGATGACAATAGCAGACTTTGAGGAAGCTGTCAGCTTTGAGACCCAGTAAGACAGATTGAGCTTTACTTTCTGGTTATCTAAAACCAGGACCGTACAAGAGTCACAGACTGACCCTCAGTCTCAATTATTTTGCTTCTACCTGCACATGCATTCACTAAACCTGTTTCACCTGATTTAAAAAAAGAAAAGATTGAGCTTTACTTTCTGGTTATCTAAAACCAGGACCGTACAAGAGTCACAGACTGACCCTCGGTCTCAATTATTTTGCTTCTACCTGCACATGCATTCACTAAACCTGTTTCACCTGATTTAAAAAAAGAAAAAAAGAAAAAAAGTGTTTCTCCCACCTTACACTGTAAAAAATCCCAATCCTGAAAAATTAAGCAAAAAGTACTCGGAGTTCTGAGAGAATGGAGGGGGGGGCAAAGGCCCAAGAATCAACACTACACCACCCAAATTCTTGGTACCTGGAGTGTGACAAGCAGAAAGATGGTAGCTGTGATGCACAGGCAAGATGCCAAAAGCTTCCTCCTCTGAATCCGCACCATGCTGCCCTGCCCTGGGCGACTGACAGAGGGCTAGTCTGGCTACCAGGTGTGCTCACGTCAGCTCATAGCCCAAGACAGCTTCACGTGCAGCATCCGTCTGGGTGCCAATTTCCTGCACTGCCATTCCTGCTGGGATCTGGTCTCCATGAAGGACTGAGATGCGAGGCTCCAGGTGGGCCTGGTGTGGCATTTAGAGGAAATGGCATGCAGTCTTCTTAAGCTATCATCAGAGCAGCTAGATTCTCCAAACAAGAAGCATCCAAAAATTCTGAAACAAATGAACAGATCACCTTTTAGCCATAGTGCAGAAGATTTAATAGATGCATTGTTGCAGAGTTATTATATAGAAATCCAAAAGTTTTAACCTAAAAGGAAGCTTTGAAATCATGTAATCCTAATACCTCCCCCACAGATAAGGACACCAAGACCAGAGAGGCTCAAGGCCACACAGCCTATTGGAAGAGGGTGCCAAATCTACAATCAGGTCCCAAATCTAAAATTCTGTTTTCACTTAAATTTCTCTGCCATCAGAAGACTGAATTCCAGAAGTCATTTACATGTAGTCACATCCTTCTATCTAGGTTCCAAAGCAGTAGAGAAGTGAGTAGAGTTTTTCGGAACTGTCTACTCAACTCTATTAAAACTTAGAGAAAAATAAATTAAAAGTTCAGGCTTTGATCAAAAATGAATAATGACCAACTGGCCCCAGCATCCCCCAAGGAAACCAGCTTCAACCACAACATGAGGTATTCTGGTTACTGATTTATTTGTTAAGTCTTTTATGGCAAGTGCAATAACGCAGTGGGTTGTTTGGACAATATGATTCTCTGGAAGTTTCAAAGATTTCCATCTATCTGAAATGAATGATCATTTCAAAAAGTTTAAAAAAGGAACTAAATGGCCCCATAGAAAGCTTTTCTCCCCATGATTCTATGTGAGGACTGTGCCCTCATGAGTGGATTCATCCATTCATGGAGTGATGGGGCGATGGCAATGAGTTACCATGGTGTGGACTGATGGCTTGACGAGGACAGCAAATGAGAAGGTTAGCTCTCTTGATCAGCTCATTTCTCTCACCATGTGACACCCTGCATTGCTATGGGACCCTGAGAGAGTTCCCACCTAGAAGAAGGCCCTCACCAGATGTGTCCCCTGGACCTTGGACTTCTCAGCCTCCAAAACTGTAAGAAATAAATTTCATTTCTTTATAAATTACCCAGTTTGAGGTATTCTGTTATAAGCAACAGAAACAGACTAATACAACTCCCCAGTTGGCTTTACCTAGCCTTTCCATAATTCAGTTTCCAAAAGTAGACAATAAAGGTACCTAATCAGAGAGTTATTGTGAGAATTATATGACTGTTAAAACACTTATTTCAGAACCTGGCACATAATAAATGTCCAATAAACATTTGTTTTCTATAATTATATTTAAATATTACAATTTTTATTATACCTTTAGGTGGAAAATGAAGTGGAATTCATATAAAATATGTTGCTGCCTCATCAACTGGAACTTCAAATGGAGAAACGTTCACTTTGCCAAAGAAAAGGAGCCCACTAGTATTTGCTGAGGAACCCACGATGAGCGAGACCTTTCCTAAGTGCTCAGCATGCAGGAGCTCAGTCAATCCTCCCGACAACTCCAAGCAGCAGCTACCACTATCCTCATTTTTAAAGGTGAGAAAATCAAATTTGGAGGAAGTAAAGTAACTTGCCCACGACTATAACTTTGATAAGTACTACAACCAGAAACTAGTCTGACTTTGAAGTTCATGTGTTCTTCCACACATTTTTAACATCAATACTAATAAAATTCCCACTAGATAATGCTAACACTCTCAGGTTACCTGCCGGAAGCACAGAAAAAAGCCTGTGTAGAGACAGCTGGTACATCAGAGAAAAAAGGAACAAAACTCTGTAAGAACATAGTTCTTCCACACATTTTTAACATCAATACTAATAAAATTCCCACTAGATAATGCTAACACTCACAGGTTACCTGCCGGAAGCACAGAAAAAAGCCTGTGTAGAGACAGCTGGTACATCAGAGAAAAAAGGAACAAAACTCTGTAAGAACATGAAAAGTGCCTTTCCTCTACTCAGTGGATGCCAGTAGCTACTAACTACATAAAATGTGGAGCTAGCACTTTGGGTTCCAATCCTGGTTCTGCCACTTATACATAATATAAATTTGGACAAGTTATCAAATCTGTCTAAGCCTCCATTTCTTTATAGTAAATAACAAATGCTATCATTATTTCTTACCCTTGTATAACAAACAGAAAGATGAACAAACTTTGACTTTATGTGCAAAAGCAATTTATTATAGCTATAATCAATGTAACCCAGATAAGGTAATAAAATAATATTACTACTTTAAATGAGAATAAAATTATATCATTTTCAAAAGATTTTTAGATATATCACTCTCTTTAATTTTATTTACAATCACTTTGTAAAGCAGGCAAGGTAGGTATTATTATTCCCAGTTTCCACAAATAAGAAAACTGAGCCTTGGCAAGTTTAAGTGATTTGCCAAGGATCCTATTCCTTAAAGGCAGAAAGTGGGCCTAGAAACCAGGTCACCTGACTCCAAGCTCAGTGGGAAGGAGAGAAATGGGAAAAACAGTGGCAGCTTGTGGAGAGTACAAAACGGCTGGGAATAGAGGAAAACAAAAGATGGAAAGAGAATTTGAGGACATGTTTGGGATATTTTTACAGCCACCACATAGCTCAGGTCTGTCCTAGAACCTTTTTAAGATCTCCACATGGCTGTTTGAACTATGATGGAAGAATTTCAGGTGACAAATTCCCTTGCACCCAAAGAATCTCAAGTTAGGTTGTATTCCCAAAGCCAGAAATGTAATGGGGTCTCAGGGACCAGGCTGAGGTTGCATGCTGTCCACTAAAGAATTGAGCCCAGCCAGGGTAGACAGTATTTTGATTCATAGCATCAAAATATATGATTGATAGCAGCAATCAACCAGGCCTCAGGGTACACTTACAACAATAACAGTTGATCTAATCCATGGGATTAGCTACCCAGCCTGTCATCAAGTCAGCAGTCCCCCAACTGGTGGGACAGATGGGCTTGCAAAGAGTACCATGAAGGCCAGAAAGCTCCAATTCAGTAGGACTCTGAAAGGAAAGCTCCCTTCTGTTTCACCATTGCCTGCAGGGTGAATCTGACAGTGCCACAGAATACTCCTTTCTGGGACAGAACAATGTGTTTGTTCAGGCAACCATGGCAGATAACATCTGAAATGGACTCTCAGAAACCAACCCTCAAGCCCCCAGGAGCTGAGCTCCTGAAATGCACCCCACGCAGGTGTGCGCTGCCCGGGGCTGGCCATCTGCTGCCCCGAGTCGGGTGTGGGGCTGAGTGTGACTACCTCATGCTGCTGCAAGTGCTATTCCATCAACACCAGCAACGCTTTCAACCTAGAATAAGTTCAAATTTTCTACTTTATTTTGAATGATGATGAACAGAAGAGAGACTGAATATCTTAGTGCCAGCTTCGAATTCTGGCCACGCAGGGTCAGCTGAGGTGTGGGCTCAGAGTTTCAGAAATGGAAAGAAGAGATGATTTCTGCCCTGTGTCTCTGCCTGTAAAATGAGAAACCAACCCTAGGTGACCCAGGGAATGTTCCACCCCTACCAGTCTGTGTCCCTCCCCTCCCTCCCTGTCCCCACCGGCAGGAGAGAGAAGTGAGGCAGAAGTCAGGAGCTCTGGGAAGCCCCCTCGTGTGTCTCTCCGCTAGTAACTGGAAAGTCAATTGGGTTAATAAGCAACTCTCTTAACTGAGCTAAAGGTAATACCAGGGAGGGATCTTAGAAGGAATACATCTAATTATCAAACTTAAATTATTCACACTAAAGTGTAATTTCTCAAATAGGTTTGACTACCCAAGAGGTGTTTTCACTTTATAAGGTATAAATCTCCAGAACACCCCTTAAATGGCGGCTGTCCTCAGAAAGAGATGAGGGGGTAGGCTGATGGGGAGATGTCAGAGAGCCCTTGGACAACTCTTCAGGCACTTTTAACTACCTCCTTCCAACTCTACCTCAACATTCCTCATTCATTCCTACCTGTTTACTCCAAATGCCCAATAACTGGTGTTCTTCCCAGTCTGGCCCTCATATTCTCTGCTCAACCATAAGAGATGTCTCTAGAATGCTGATTGGATATCTTTCCTCTGAGTGAAATTCTTCAGTGGCTTGCCAAAGATCACAAGATAAAGATCGAACTCTTAGAAAAGATGACGTGGACCCTTCCCTACTTCTCTAGCTTCCTTTCCTTGTATCCACTGCACACACGCTGTTTGTTCCAGCTCACAGAGGAGCTCTCGGCCTACTGAGGACACCCGCACCTCTCCCAGCCCTAGCCATTCTCCGAGACTTTCAAGGCTACCTCCTTAGGGAGGCCTTATCCCTCCCTATACCAAGTCCGTTTATAGACCCATATCACCGTATGCTTGTTTTTATCATAGCCATCCAGAGAATGCAGCAAGCTGGGGATGCTAGGAAACTTGTGAAAGCCGCTTTATTGGATGCACAGAATACAGCTGTTGAACATTGAAAAATTGGCCTGTTCTGTTAATTAGCAGACTTCCTTAGTGCAACCGTGCCCTGGGCACCTGATGAACGTGGTGTGACGGTCTCAGTTTCCACTTTTTCCCAATTTTTCTTCATCCACATTTGTGTTAATGTGTTCCTCAATCTTTTTTTTAATGGACTTCATATTTGCTTTTACGAGCATTTATTTTTATGTATAGAGTGCTTAGGGTTACAGATTTCTATTTGGGAAGGTCAGCCTCTTCAACCAAGCACACATTTCAGGCAACACCAATAGAGAATAGTAAGGGAGGAAGGGACACCGGCAGCCATGTGAATCAAGGCTGGTGATTAATGGGGGAACAGGAGGTGTAGCCAGAGCACCTGCACATTTCTATTGCAGAGCTGAAGGTGATACCACTCTTAAATTCTAAAATTCCATACACATACTGAAGCACTCAAATTATGCAGTGTAAATAATACAGCCTCACCAAAATGGGTACTCAGTGGGTCTATTTAATGTGCTAAATAAAAACAAACCCAGACCTAGAAAGAGAGAGAGAGACAGATATAAAGCCCTAATTAGAAGCATAGATATTAAAACTGGAGGTGGGAGCACAAGACTGCAAAGTTTGTGTATCACACTAAGGACTGAAAGGATTCCTCAAGAACGACTCTTTTCATCTTTATTTTTCACATGAGTTTTCTTGGTAACTATTCTTTCTCCATGAAGGTCTTACAGATGATTTTTTACAGGACAATTTTCATTCCTGGTAGAAGATCTGAATTAAAATACCTAATTTGCTTTTATCATTTATGTAATCGTAGATGAGGAACTGGTTAAACAACACTCACGAAACATGGCTTATAATTCATGTGTCCAAAGGCAAAAGATTTGATTCCCAAATTAAGCTCTCTGATCCCATAAGTTTTGTCCAGGAGCAAAAACTCTCCGTAGAAGAAAGATTATTCAAGTAAAGAGGCAGTAATCAAGACAATCTGAGTCATCACAAATTAAGACTTCTAGAAATATAAAACAAAAAGTATTTGTATTTAACTAGTTTAGAATTACTTCTACTAATTCAACATAACCTTTTGAAAACTCAAATAAAAGTGTGTGAAAAACATTGTAAATAAAAATTAACTCATTTTCTTTTTAAATTTCCTTTTTTTTTTAAAAAAAAAAAAAAAGAGAGATGACCAGTAAGGGGATCCGAACCCTTGGCCTCAGCACCACACACTCCCAAGTAAGTCACGGGCCAGCCCATTTTTTTTTTTAAATTTTCAAAAACTCATGTTCAGGAACACTGTAAGAAATGCTTATTGTAGAATTCTGGTAATTATATTAGATATTAAATTTCTTGCTGCAATCAGTGCTTTACATTTCACATATGAAAGCATTTAAATATGGATTGGAAAGGTCTGCGTAGTGAGCAGTATTTATACATATATGAATAACATTATTGTTTGTCCAAACTATATTTTTTCTTTATTTCCTAAATTTAACCCTAGTTTGAATTTCTTTTTCAAAAATGATGTCTGTGAGATAAAACTTACTTTTTTTCTGACTGAATAAAAGATGAGCAATAACAACACAGTAACAGGTGAGACCGTGTATTTAATTCACTGTCACACACTGCCACCTAGCAGGAAGCGAGCAAATGAGAAGTTATTACGGCAATTTCAAAATTGGAGCAGACCTTACTGATCATCTGATGGCACAACACTGCCTCTGGCTTGGAGGCAGGAGAAGGAGAAAGTTGTAAAACTGAGGGAGGCCGGGGTGCTGTCTGGACTGGTGGTTTCGAAACTTTAGTGTGCAAACACCGGGGCTGCTTATTCAATGCAGACAGCCAGGGCCCTCTTTAAAGATCTCCATGTGAGACCCTGATGGACCACGGAGAAGCAATGTGACATCAGTAGCAAGGCCAAGATTGGTCATAAGCTCCTGGGGTGTCTCACTGGAGAGAAGGAGGCAGGTATGAGGGGAATAAGTTCCTGCAGACCAGCTTGCCTCACTCACAATCGTACCCAGCCAGAGTTGCATGCCTCCCGCAAATAAAATTAACCACTCAAGTTACTCATGCACAGAACACCCGACTCAGGTGTTTGAGGGGCTGCGGCAATAAGCAGGGGCAGCCTGCTGGAGCTGCCGTGTTAAGAAAAAGTTATTTCGCGTGGCATTTGCTATACGTGTACTAAAGAATCATTCGAAGATCCCCAGGAAATGTCTTAACATCCCAGCAACGTTATTCTAAATCTTACACAAAACGAGCTCTATCCTGAGGGCGCTAATGGGGTCAAAAACACCTAGGCCGTGGCTTGCCTGTGGGTGAGCAAGGCTGCCCCTGGGTGCTCCCGAGGCGGCCTCTCCATCACACACGGGGCTCCCTACGGCTGGACACGTCGGCTTCGCTGCCACTGCCACACAACGTCCCAGCAACAGGTGCGACTCAGTGAAGACCCGGGAAGAGGGAAGCCGTTCCCAAGCCACAGAGGCAGAGTCAGGCTTTGATGGGCAGGATCGATGGCGG
>NW_007729764.1:13366-14319 GCF_000696425.1 Galeopterus variegatus | reverse complement strand
GGTGCGCGGCCAGAGGCTCCGGGTCAGGAAACTGAGAGGCCCACGAGCTAAGCCAAGCCTGCGTTCCTTTAACCGGCCTCCTCAGTGTTCCGCAGACCGGACAGGATTGCCACTTAGTTCGCTTTTACTGCTTGCTGTGGTCCGAATGCTTGCGTCCCGCCCACAGTCTTGTTGGAATCGAATCCCCAGTGCATTGGTGTTGGGTGTGGGGCGTCTCGGAGGTGAATTGGTCACGACGGCTGAGCTCTCATGGGTGGGATTAGTGCCTTTATACGAGAGGCCAGAGAGAGCTTCTGCCACGCGAGCCCACCTAGAAGATGCCCTCTGTGAGGCACTGACTCTAAAGACACCAAGTCTGCTGGCGCCTTGATCTGGGACTTCCCAGCCTTCATTGTGAGGTATTTGTTACAGCCGTGCAAACACAACAACGCGGGCAAAAGAAAACTGACTTCAAGCTACTCGGTTTCAAATCCAGATGACCCAAATAAAATTATTTCGCTCTCGTCTAGGAGGTGATAAGCCTAGGGAGGCAATTCAAGACTTTGGGAGGGCTGGGACTAGGGCCGGCAAGTGAGGGCCTAGGGCTCAGAATTTGAGGAGGCACTGGCTCTATGGCCCACCAGTGCTGGGTGTGCTTGCAGAATCTGACGGTGATTTGCTGTCTGGGCCAGTAAATGTGGGAGAAGATGCAGTCTGCAGGCTGAAGATGACTTCAGTCATCAGGGAATGCAAACGAACACAACAATGACATGCTACTACACACCCACCAAAATGGGTACGAATTTTAAAACTGACAATACAAAGCAAAAGCAAGACTGTGGAGCACATGGAACTCTTAAGCCGTGTTGGTGGTGGTGTAATTGTGACTGCCAGTTTGCAAAACTATTAGGATCTACTAGAGCTTGCTTTGTGAACCCAAAATTGCAAAGTATATGCCTAATATATCTGCATAT
>NW_007729764.1:11096-12078 GCF_000696425.1 Galeopterus variegatus | reverse complement strand
TAAGAAACCTGACTCTGCACAGGTATAGTTCTGAGAGAAGCTGTTTGTAGAAGGGGCTGCAGGTGGCAGAAGCAGGGAAGGCAGGAAAATTATGAGAGGAGCCTCCCGACCTTCTTTAGACAGCTTCTGTTTTTGCATTCCTGTTTCCTTTTTTTTGTTTGTTTTTACTAGGGTACTTCAAAAAGTTCATAGAAAAATGAAATTAAAAGATACTATGCATCTTTCCATGAGTTTTTTTTTAGACTTTATTTTTGTAGCAGTTTTAGGTTTACAGAAAAACTGAGCAGAAAGTACAGACAGTTCCCAGTAAGGGGATATGAACCCTTGCCCTTTGTGTTATAACACGGAGCTCTAACCAACTGAGCTACCTGGCCAGCCCCTCACCCATGTAAAGCATACAATGCAATAGCTTTTAGTATATTCACAACCATTCTCCCATTGAAGGATACCTGGATTGTTTCCATTTTCTTTATGTAACAGTTTTATTGGGGTATAATTTGTATATCATAAAACTCACCCATTTATTTTTTGTTTGTTTGGCCAGTAAGGGGATATGAACCCTTGCCCTTTGTGTTATAACACGGAGCTCTAACCAACTGAGCTACCTGGCCAGCCCCTCACCCACGTAAAGCATACAATGCAATAGCTTTTAGTATATTCACAAAATTGTGTGACCATCACCATAATCACTTTTAAACCATTTTCATTAACCCAAAAAGAAAGCCCGTAATCATAGCAGCCACTCCGATTTGCCCTCAGTGATCCCCCACCACCACATCAGTCCTAGACAACCACTAATCTACTTTCTGTCTCTATAGTTTTGCCTATTCTGGACATCTCATGTTAGTAAAATCATACAATATGTGGTCTTTGGTGACTTTCAAGGTTCATCCATGTTGTTGCATGTATCTGTACATTTCTTTTTATGCTAAATAATACTTCTTTGTATGGATAAATCACATTTTGTTTATCCATTTATTAG
>NW_007729764.1:6940-8140 GCF_000696425.1 Galeopterus variegatus | reverse complement strand
GACTGCCAGTTTGCAAAACTATTAGGATCTACTAGAGCTTGCTTTGTGAACCCAAAATTGCAAAGTATATGCCTAATATATCTGCATATATATATATATGTACATCAACAGGCATTTATACTGGGCCATAAAACACACCTTAACAAACTTAAAAGAATAGACATGATAAAAAGTATACTCTCAGACCAAAATGGAATTAAACTTAAAATCAGTAACAGAAAGATAACTGGAAAATCCCCAAATACGTGGAGATTAAGCAGCATGCTTCTGTATAACCCATGAGTCAAAGAAGAAAACTCAAGGCTGGCTTTTCAACTTGCTTTGACCACCGAGTATGGCAGGAGTGACACGGTGCCAGTTCTGAGCCCAAGCCTCTAGAGGTCTTGTATACTTCCATTTCTTTTCATGGCACTTGGCCAGCCACCATGAGAACAATCCCAGAGTAGCCTTCTAGACAATGACGGACAATGGCCTGTTGCCCCAGCCAATAGGCAGCCAACTCTAAAATATGAGTGTGGACATCCTAGACCAGTCAGCCTCAAGCCAATCTACCAGCTGTCTGCAGATACACGAGCGAGCTCAGCGAGCAAGGGTCAGTAGAACTACCTACCTGACTTGGGTCACTCAACTAGCAAAGCAGAGTTAAGATTTGAACATGGCTATGTAAGCACCAGATTCTCCACTTTTACCTTCTGTGCTTACTCCTCTGGGTACAAATCAGTATCATCAAAGCACCAAGCTTTGCAACTCCAGGTTTCCCTAACAGAGTTAAAGGGAAGATTTCATAATCAACCAGTTTCATTGATTGGTGTTCCTGGGCTGCTGAGGGTTGGAGAGGATACAGAGTTTGTGCAGTCTGAAGCTTATAAAATTTAAAGAACCATCTTTAAGAAAAATGTAGAAAATTACAAATTACAAACACAAAATTGAGTATAAAACTGAATATTTATTTAGAGCAAGAAAATAAGAGGCCCTGGAAAGGGTCTGTACAAGTGAGGGACCCTGAATCTTGGGCTTTGTCAGCTGCATAAGAAACCTGACTCTGCACAGGTATAGTTCTGAGAGAAGCTGTTTGTAGAAGGGGCTGCACGTGGCAGAAGCAGGGAAGGCAGGAAAATTATGAGAGGAGCCTCCCGACCTTCTTTTTTTTTTTTAAAAGATGACCGGTAAGGGGATCTCAACCCTTGGCTTGGTGTTGTC
>NW_007729764.1:3057-5466 GCF_000696425.1 Galeopterus variegatus | reverse complement strand
TTTTATGCTAAATAATACTTCTTTGTATGGATAAATCACATTTTGTTTATCCATTTATTAGTTGATGGACATTTAGGGTTTTTACACTTTGTGGCAATTATGAATAATGCTGTAATGAACATTCATGTACAAGTTTTTGTGTGGATGTGTGTTTTTATTGTTCTCAGGTATGTACCTGGCCATCCTAGTGGATACGATGTAGTACCACACTGTAGTTTTGATTTGTATTTCCCCAATGACTAATGATGTCAAAAGTTTTCATATGCTTATTGATCATTTGTATATCTTATTTGGAGAAATGTTTATTCAGATCCTTTGCCCATTTTTTATTGGTTTGCCTTTTTATTATTGAGTAGTTAAGAGTTCTTTATCTATTCTAGATACTAGTTGTATTAGTCCATTTCTGTTGCTTATAACAAAATACCTTNAAAAAGTTCATAGAAAAATGAAATTAAAAGATACTATGCATCTTTCCATGAGTTTTTTTTTTAGACTTTATTTTTGTAGCAGTTTTAGGTTTACAGAAAAACTGAGCAGAAAGTACAGACAGTTGCCATACCCACCCCCACCCACATATACAGTTTCTCCAATTATTAACAAGTTACATTAATTTAGTATATTTGTTACAACTGTGCATTAATATTGATCTATTTGGGAGGCAGTTCATATTTCTATTTATTTAATAATTTTATTTAATAATATAGAAATGTATTATGATGAACTCTTGAAAACAAAATTATCCTTAACAATATGATTTAGAAAATTCAAAGCAGTCATAAGGAAGAAATGCAGAAAAAAAGTAAGGAAAAAAACTTAGATCATAATGAGAAATGAGGGCCGGCCTGGTGGCGCACTGGATAGTGCGCCGCTTGGGAAGCGCGGCGGCGCTCCCGCCCGAGGGTTCGGATCCCACATACGGACTGGTTCCCGCTCACTGGTTGAGCGAGGCGCGGGAGCAACACCAAGGGTTGCGATCCCGTTGCCGGTCCCCGGTCCGGTATGGGGGCAACACTAAGGGTTGCAATCCATTGCCGGACACGGAAAAAGACAAAAGACAAAAAAAAAAAATAATAATAATGAGAAATGAGTTTTGAGCTTGATTCATTCATTCTTGTCATTCATTTTCACTGCTAAATAATTTTCCCCTGCATGCCCATAATAAAATTGACAACCATTTTTCTGCTGATGAACTTTTAGGTTGTCTACGTTTTTGTTTAAGCAATTTCTTTAAACATTTCTGTGCATACCTTCTTACAGATATGTGTGAAAATTTCTCTAGGGTATATATCTAGAAGTAGAGTTACTGGGTCACAGGATATAAGGAAATATTTAAGGGAAATTGTTACATTACCTTCTAAAGTGGGTCTGCCAATATGCACACACTCCATCAGATGATGAGAGTCGCTGGTGGTCTACATCCTTGCCAATAATAATTATTATTATTATATTAATCATATTGTCATATATGTTTAAACAGGTATTGTGAAAATTCCACTATGTATAAGGTAAAGAGAAGAGTGTATTGAGCCTCCACATACTCATTATTTAGACTCAATAATTATCAGTGCATGGCCAATTTTGCTCATTTGCACATTTAACTACTCTCCTCCCACACTCGCTAAGTTATTTTAAAACTATATCCAAAACATTGTGTCATCTCATCCATAAACACTTCAGAATATATCTCTAAGAAAAGAAACTTTTTGTGTGTGTATGTAGTTGGCCATAGGCATCAAACCCTGGACATTGGTGTTCTCAGCAGCACGCTCTAACCAACCAAATTAACCAGCCAGCTACATTTTGTTTTTTTTTTCTGGCAGCTGGCCAGTACAGGAATCCAAACCCTTGAACTTGGTGTTATAACACCATGATCTAACCAACTGAGTTAAAAAGAAACTTTTTTAAAATGAAAAATTTTTTAAAAATTTGAGATGCTTGTAGATTCACATGCAGTTATAAGAATAATACAGAGAACTCCTGTGTTCACTTAGCTTTCCCTGATGGTAACTTCTTGCAGAACTATAGTACAATCCCACAACAAGGATACCGATGTTATTAATACAGTCAAGATACAGAACATTTCCATCAAGTTGCCCTTATATAGCCACACCTTCTTCCCTCTTGCCCCCACCCCTTCCTTATTAAGCCCTGACAACCACTAATCAATTCTCCATTTATACAATTTTGTCTTTCAAGAGTGTTACATAATTGAAATTACAAAGTATGTCACCATTTGAGATTCGCCTTCCACATAATCTGTCAGATTAAATCAGATTATTGCATATATCAATAGTTTACTCATTTTTATTACTGAGTAATATTCCATGAAATGGATGTACAAGTTTGTTAACCATTCTCCCATTGAAGGATACCTGGATTGTTTCCATTTTCTTTATGTAACAGTTTTAT
>NW_007729764.1:0-1896 GCF_000696425.1 Galeopterus variegatus | reverse complement strand
TTTTATGCTAAATAATACTTCTTTGTATGGATAAATCACATTTTGTTTATCCATTTATTAGATGATGGACATTTAGGGTTTTTACACTTTGTGGCAATTATGAATAATGCTGTAATGAACATTCGTATACAAGTTTTTGTGTGGATGTGTGTTTTTATTGTTCTCAGGTATGTACCTGGCCATCCTAGTGGATATGATGTAGTACCACACTGTAGTTTTTATTTACATTTCCCCAATGACTAATGATGTCAAAAGTTTTCATATGCTTATTGATCATTTGTATATTTTATTTGGAGAAATGTTTATTCAGATCCTTTGCCCATTTTTTATTGGTTTGCCTTTTTATTATTGAGTAGTTAAGAGTTTTTTATCTATTCTAGATACTAGTTGTATTAGTCCATTTCTGTTGCTTATAACAAAATACCTTAAACTGGGTAATTTATAAAGAAAACAAAATTCATTGCTTACAGTTTCTGAGGCTGAGAAGTCGAAAGTCCAACGAACACATCTGGTGATGGTGAAGTGACCCAGGGGTCTCATGTTGCAAGCTGGTGGAATCAGAGAGAAAGAGAGATAGCTCCTCATGTGCTCCTTATAAAGCCCTCAAAACCACACCCATGCCCACCATTATTAGTCCATTCACTACAGCATGGTCCTAGGATCTAATCACCTCTTCAGGACCCCACCTTTCAATGACCATAATAGTATTTCCCACCCTCAACAGTTACAGTAGGGATTTAAGCTTCAATGATGTTCAGGGGGGCATCCAATCTACAGCACTAGTCTCTTATCAGATATCAGATGAATGATTTGCAAAAATGTTCTCCCGTTCTGTAAGTTGCCTTTTCACTTTCTTTATGGTATCCTATGAAATACAAAAGATTGTCATTATGGTAAGCAATTTTTCTATTTTTGTTATTGTTGCATGTGCTTTAGGTGTCATATCTAAGAAACCATTGCCTAATCCCAGATAATGAAGATTTATACTTTTGTTTTTTCTATGAGTTTTATAGTTTTAGCTGTTAGATGTATTTTTTGATCCACTTTGAGTTAATTTTTCTATTGTTTTGTTTTTAGCTATTCATAAAGCTGCTCTAAACATTTGTGTAAGGGTTTTTTTTTTTTGCGAACACAAGTCTTCATTTCTATGGTATAAATGCCCAGGAGTGCAACTTTTGGAATGTGGTCATTGCATGATTAGTTTTTAGAGAAGCTGCCAAACCGTTTCCAAAGGGGACTTCCCTTTTACATCCCTACCAGCAATGTATGAGTGATCTAGTTGTTTGCATCCTCACCAGCATTTGGTGCTGTCACTATTTTTATTTTAGCCATTATGATAAGTGTATATTGTTATCTCACTGTGGTTTTAATTTGCATTTCCCCAATGGCTTAGCGTGTGATCCATTTCGAGCTAACATTTTTGTAAGGTATGAGGCTGAGGTTGAGGTTAGTTTTTGCCTATGGATGTCCAATTGCTCCAGCACCTTTTGTTGAAAAAGCTATCTCTCCTCCATTAAATGGCTTTTGTACCTTTCTCAAAAATCATATTTGTGTGGGTCTCTTTCTGGGTTCCTCTATTCTGTTCCACTGATCTATGTGTTTATCCCTCCACCAATACCACACAGTCTTGGTTACTGTAGCTATAAACTTGAAATCAGGTAAGCTGTTATTCATACTTTATTTTTCTTTTTTGCAAAATTATCTAAGGATTTCCTCTTCATTATAGCAATTGTAAATAGCACTATATTTTTAATTATAATGTCCACATGTTTATTGCTAGCATAGAGAAATACAATTGATTTTCGTATATTTTTTGTGTCCTGTGATTTTGCTGAATTCGTTTATTAGCTCTAGGGGTTTAAAAAAATAGATTCCTTTGAATTTTGTATGTAGACA
>NW_007729763.1:208948-223152 GCF_000696425.1 Galeopterus variegatus | reverse complement strand
TAATATGAAATATGACGATACTGACAACTGAAACACATTTTAAAGTCTTGGAATTTCTCAATTTGGTATAATTAAACAAATTAACTAGTTTCCAGAATATTCATATACTGCAATTCATCTATAACTGCAAGAGGGTTTTCCCTCACAAAGATAAAAGCAAAGTTTGAAGGTGCTGAGTCTCTGGAGCCAAGTGTCATCTTCACAGCCCACAGGGCCATCCTGTGTCCCCGCAGAGCTGTGATGCAAGATTGCTCAAACACAAGCCCCGAGAACAGCTGCACCACAAATGGAAAGCCAGGGAGTGTCTGCTTTCATTGCTTCAGGGTGATGACGAAAGCTAATCGCTATACAATCTAAAATTCTTAGAAGTCTAGAAATATTTTGAAGAAGAGCTTTAAAGCAAATTTTTCTGTCTGCCCCTCCAGTCCTGCTGGGATGTCTTTGATGTTGTGTTGCTGTCAGTGGTGATGGCAGTGGGGAGGGCAAGAAAAATGTTTGGATTCAAAATACATATGATTTAAATTCATTTGCGGGTCTTTATCAGTTTATGCTTGTTTGGTAAGTTTGGGTACTTCTGTAGCTGTGACCCTTGGTGTTCATTAAATGTATCTCTGAGTTCCTAGTTAAGTGCGGTTATATGTCTCTGGTAAGATAGAATAGGAAATAGCACTTGAAAAAAACTCCTCTGATTTTATTATACACATTGATTGTTCTACAGGTATATATTCAAATAAGTGTTTAACCAAGACATCTCATGCAGCCTATGGCTTTCCAATACCCCAAGCCCCTTTTCTGCAAAACTCTGATTGCATTTGTAGAGTGTAACTTTGTTACTTTTTCCTCCTCTTCATTCAGTTTCGTGTCATAAAATGACTTTCTATCATAACCTTACTTTGTAAGGGTTATGCTTTCTTCATTTTCTTGTTTTTCCATACTTCACTTTTTAAAAAACGTTCTTTACATTTTATTTATTTATTTATTGAAACATATTGATCGTACATATTTATGGGGCACAGAGTTATATTTCAATACATGTATGTGATGTGTGATGATCTAATCAGGGTAATTAGCATATTCATCATTGCAAAACAATCATTTCTTTGTGATGTGAACATTTGATCTCCTCTCTTCTAGACATTTGATAACATACAGTAAATCGTTGTTAATTATAGATTCCTGGGTCGACTGTACACCAAGAGCTCTCTTCTTGTTAGGGTGCTGTCCATAAATCTGACAGGTGTGTCCGTGTGTCCATTGTGTAGGTTATTGATGAAGCAGTTGGATGGTGCTTAGCTTGAGGTCCACATCCAGGGAATACTGCTGGCTGTTTCTTGTGCTGTCCTTCCTGGAGCTTATAGTGTACAAGTAGGAGGAATTAGCGTGTGGAAATGAAACTTAATATCATCTCAGATTCTTCCTGAAGCAGATGCACTTTCAATTAGAGACTTCAGGGCAATCCAGTAGCAGTGCAATTTCCATAAATAAAGACATGATATCCTTCTTTGTCTATTCACATCTACTATTTATGAGATACTGTCCCCTGAGAAATGTCACTACTGCTCCGACAAGGTATCCCCAGGAGAAATCAACCAGCACATAATCCATACCTATAAAAATAAATAAAATGAGATTCGGAAGTCTTCCTAGGTTCTCCCATTGTTGTCAGATAAAGTACAGAAAAGTATGGCACTGGAAAAATGATTAAATTCTGGCTAGAGATGAAAATGCCGCAATTGAAAATTTTCCAGAACAACATGTACTTGGATTCATATTAAAGAAAAATTCTTGGAGTGTTTAAGCCAAATGACCCAGCAGGGTTGATAGTGTGAGGCATATTTCACAGTTGTATAAATATTTAAAAAACTGTTTTCCAGCCTATAAAACAAGTAAATTAGGTTATTTTAAAAATAAAATAACTGCATAATGAACTTAACTTGCCCACCTTAACTTTTGGGGGAAACTGGCCCTACTCATCCCAGCCTTCTCTCCTAAAAGGGAATCTCTGAGAAAGAAGTGTGATGAAGCCCTCCAATGTGGAAACCAAAGCTGGTTTATATTTCAGGGAATTTCAGAGGGGTTGGTTGGCATCGCCGTGTACTGCCACAGGTGGTCTGTTTCCAGAGGGCCTGTCTGGCTTTGGGCAGCCCTGACCATCTTGTCACTGGAGGGCAGAACCCATGGGCACAATAGCTTTTCATCTTAAACCCCTTTGAACTTGGTGAAGGGTCGGCTTGGAGCTCCATGATACACAGGAGCTTCAAGGAAGGCAGGGCAGCATGTTGGCTACTGGGCATCTTGAGTTTAGCCCAGGGTTACCACCAAATCACTGGGTATCCTTGGACAAATCACTTATCCTCTCTGGGCCTATCTTCCCATGTTGCTCATGTAAAGAAGAATTAATTTCTTTTTCCTTTTTAAATAAGTTATTATTTTTAATCAATACACAATAATTATACATGTTTATGCAGTACATGTGATATTTTGATACATGTATATAATGTGTAATAATGATCAAATGAAGGTAATTAAGATTTCTATCACCTCAGACATTTATCATTTCCTTGTGTTGGAACATTCCGAGTCTTCTCTTCTAGCTATTTTAAATATACAAAAAATTATTGTTAACTATAATCACCTACCATGCTCCTGAACACAGAACTTGTTTCTCCTATCTAACTGTATTTTTGTACCCATTAACCAGCCTCTCCCTGACCCCCTTCCTTCCCACCCTTCCCAGCCTCTGCTAACCACTATTCTACTCTCTACTTCTTGAATTTAATGTTCTAGGAAAGTCTTATTGGCTTCTCTATTATAAGATGCTACCTTGTGTATACATTCCCTTGATTATGCTTTTGATTTTTCTCCATTCTTGAAAAAAATTAATTTTGCTTTTTTTCTTAGATTGCAGAATGAAAAATGGATGAACGTCAAAGTGGGAGACATCATTAAATTAGAAAATAACCAATTTGTTGCTGTGAGTATTCAATATTTTAAAAATAATTAATCTCTGGGCCGGCCCAGTGGCGCACTCGGTAGAGTGCGGCACTTGGGAGCGTGGTGGCCCTCTCGCCAAGGGTTCGGATCCCATATAGAGACCGGTCCGCTCACTGGTTGAGCGCGGTGCGGGCGCGACACCGAGGGTTGCGATCCCATTACCAGTCACGAAAAAAGACAAAAAGGGGAAAAAAAAAAAAAATTAATCTCAGATGAAAATAGCTTACATACTGAAGGATTTACATTTGCAAATTTAGTAAATCCAGAGTAATTAAGGAGGGAACACCTTAGGTGAGGGAACTCACATATTGAGTTGTTAATTTCAATAACTTGGTAACTCAGATAAGGCTGAGTGATTATCACCTTGTGTATTTCCTTAGGGATCTTTTAAAGTAATAGATACAAAAGATTTTAAATCAGGATGTCAATCATTTTATATAAATAGGAGCTTTTAAAATGCTCCTGAGTACTTTATTTATGTATTTATTTTGTTTTATTTATTTATTTTAAAATTAGTTTCTTCTTATTTTTTTACATTCTAAGATGTTGTTGTGGAGCAGTTAGGGGGAGGGGGAGAGGGGAAAGGAAGAGGAGGAAGGGTGGAAGAATAGGCGTGGTCAAGGCCTGTGGCACCCCTTCATTCTGGCAGGTGAGCCCAGGGGCTTCCAGTGGTGGCTTCATCATTACTGGGCTGGATGCAGAATTTGGGGGTGTGGCTGAGGCTGTGGGCCTCCCCCAGCCCAGGAGCCCAGGGTGCTTCCAGCACCTTGGTGGTTGTCACTGGGCTGGAGGTGGATGTCCGGGGGCATGACTGAGGCCCTCGTTTCCCTACTGCCTCAGCTTGAGAGCTCAGGGTACTTCCAGCTCTTCTAGGTTTCACAGATGTTCTTTGGTGGTGTTAGACCTTTACTGGTTAATATCAGAACTTTGTCTCTGATCTGTGGGTTATTTGTATTTTCTTTCAGTTCTGTGCTGGATTATTAGCTGCCCCTACCACTTAAACTCTGCACTGGAACTGATTTGCTGCCTTTGCTTACTTCTAAATGGGGGAATTTCTGTGGGGACCACACTTGAGCCCTGTGGCTGAGCTAAAATGCTACTTTGCTGCTGATTCCCCAGGGAAGGCTTTTTGTGCAGCTCAGGTTTTATTGTTGACATTGTAAGCACTTCCAGGTCTTGTGAGATCCAGTACACCTGGGTTGTGTGGAAACACTGGTCTGGACCTAAGTCTTTTCAGCAAACTGTACCCCCTGCAGATCTATATTCCTAACCAGTCTCCACTGAGTGAGCCTGAGCTGATTGGAGGGTGGATTAGCTGTCCATACTGTTCCTAATATTTCCCCTGGTAGGCCAGTGCCCTCTCATCCCCCTCACTCCAAACACTTCCCATGGGTCGGGCCATGCACCGGTTCCTTGCAATGACTCACTGGTCTCTGAGTGGCTCCTTTTTTCAATTGTCTGTGGCCCCTTGCTCCTATGTGGGTCCACGGGAACCCTGTTAGTGGTCTTGCTGGCCTGGGGGCCACCAAATCCCTCTTCTTTCCTGCAACCTCCAAGCAACTTCATATGAGGGGCACAGTTGTGGCTTTTGTCAGCTCCTGATCCCTGTGCTTGCCAGGGCCGGCCTTGAAGTGGCTGGGGCATGAAATGGTTGAAGTGATCCTTTTTTTCTCTCATCGTGGCTTCTTCCATCTTCACAAACTCCATGCGTCTCTCCTCCTCTTCCCCTGAGCTCTAGCGGCCCCAGCTTGGCTGTTGTTGCTTTTTAATAGTTGTAAATTGGTTGATTGTCGGAGAGAGTGATGCTGGGGACCATCTATTTTGCCATCTTGACTGGAAGTCAGAGGGGGAATTTTCCTGAATACTTTAAAAATAGTTTGTTCTCATATATTTTTTGATTAGTACTGTAAATTTACAGTATATTTGAAGAAAACATAATCTAGAGAAAGAGAAAAGAAATGCTCCTTCCTGAATAATCAGAAAGTATTTATTGATTGTGCTGAATTAATAAGATGTTAATTAATGAGGTCTTACTTGGTATACCACATGCACCATAATATTAATTTTCAAGCTGATTATGCTATAATTTCCTTTATAAAATTCAAAGTTTTGGTCCAATCACTAAAATATACACCACTAACTATAGTTCAAATTAAATTTAGGGTGGCAAAAGCTATCCAGATCAGAGATTAAAAATTCAAATTACTGTAGCATTTATGTTAAATATATATTAGATTACTTATGAAAATTTTTGGGTCGAGTGCAATTTTGTGTATCGAGTTGTATATTTCATTAAATTTGAGACATTTTATCATAGGGAAAAAAGTATGGCCCCAAGATCTGCTTACAAGAACAACAGCTCAGTTAAGATTCCTAAATATTCACTTTCAAAACAGTCTTCTTTCATTAATGTACCATCTGTGTATACTAAATTCTTCAGAACAACCCACGCTAATGAGGCTACTCAGTGGACAGGCCATTCACAAGAGCTCACACTTTAAGTAGAGAAGTGCTTATTTCTCTGGCAACCTTAATGCTTTGGAAAATAGCTAGGAACCAAAAATAAGCAAAGAGGCATCAGAGCAGTTAAAACAGAGGTCTTGAAGTCCACTGTGGCTTGGGCTACTTGTACATAGGACAGTCTGCTAGGTTCTCACAATCTATTCACTTTTATTTTAGACACAATTTAAATGTGCTTGTCTGTTTTATTTACCAGTTCATTAAAGCTTAGGAACATTACACTAGAAGGTGGTGTCTGTTAAAAGAACACACCTTGTAGGCGGCATCAAGGCAGGAAGAGTTTGAGGGCACTGGAGGGGAATGGGTGAGAACTGGGTCTTTGCTCCATCTCTTCAGGGACGGCAAATGCTTTATCTTCTTGTGTTTGGTGTCTCCATGTGTCAGATCAGGGTGCTGGACTACTGCATGATCTCAAAGATCCCTTCCAGCCCTTACATGCTGTGATTCTCTAAGCTGAAACTGACGACAAGATTCTTGAAAGCAAAGTGCATATTGATGTGCCTGGTCTCTAGCACCTCGTGCCGTGTTGGATTGTAGGGGGTCTGCAGTAAATGTTGGTTGAATGAATAAATGTCACTCTTTTGTAAGAAAGAAGACAGGAAAAAAAAGTGGTTATAAATTTTCAAAATTCAGGCTGTTCTGAATCAATGGGGTACAAGTAAACAGATCTCTATGCTCTAATTAGGTAAAGCTTACATATATTCAGGATTCTTTGTTTAAGAAAAGGCTTCATGTAACTCATTTTAGTTCTACTCAAGTAAAATGATTATATGAAAGAGTTTTGGTGCTTCTAAGTGGATAACCTTAGCTTTTTTTGTTTAACTGGCATATGTGAATTTCTAAGGTATGTACATTCAAAATTTTTTGACAACTACTTTATGCCAAATGATGCTATATTATACATGCATAAATTAAAACATGTCATGCATTTACCTACAATTTTATTTAGAATTGAATATTTCAGGGGCAATGCTAGGTATGTTTCTGCTTCAGGTATGTAGTAAAAACAATGCACTTTAACAGGCACATGAATATGCTCTAACATGGATGCATATTAGACTGGACTTACTTGCTCACTAATACTATACTCTAGTAGGTTCATTTATCATATTCCTAGAAGTGAGTCCAGAAAAGCAGAAGTCAAATCTATGTCTGATATTTTAAAACTCTGTAGGACATCATGAGCAGCATATCTGTGCTCCAAGTTGTGCTCTATCCTTGATATTCTAATTTGTATTTCTCTTGGTCTTTGCTTTTAATATAGGTATATTTTCTATCTTGTGGTATGTATTCTTGCTTGCTATTGGCTATTACAAAACCTTTGATGGAATGAGACACAGAAGGCAAGTATTAGTGCAAGTATCAGGTAGAAGGAAACCAGTTCCATGGGTGCCTCATTAGCATTGGTTTAAAAATGAACCATGCATTTAGACAAGTCCCATGAAGTCAGTGATCCATGTGTCCCAGTGCTGTCCAGTAGAACTTTTTTGCAGTGAAGAAAATGTTCTATATTGGGCTGTCCAATGTGATAGCCAGTAGCCCCATGTGGCAACTGAGAAATTAAAATGTGGCTAGTGCAACTGAGGAACTGAATTTTGAATTTTAATTAATTTAGACTTTAATAGCTATGTGTGACTTGTGGCTACCATATTAGACAGTGCAGATGTGGTCTTTGATTGTGGTTACATGATGGGGTGAGAATGTTTATTTTCCATTCTCCCCTCGTTTCCTCTCCTCCTGTTTTCATTTGGAGGAACAGCACAAAATAACACTCTAAGTGTCTTCTACCCCCTTGCTCTCTCCTGTCTCCCAGAAGTGCCTTTTTGGATTGGTGAGTTTGGGGCAGGGAGTGAAGTACATGAACTGGAGCCTCCTTACTTTCCTTTCTCTTTGGGCTCTGCCTGTGAGCAGAGATTACATTCTGCCCCGGTCTTACATGCCATCAATTGCAAATCCCCTGGTGGAGATGGTGGGAGGGTTAGGGTAGCCTAGAGGTTCCAGTGTCAATGGCTAGATGAGTCTGTCTAATGGGAGTGAAGTATTAGCAAGCCCATTTGGTCCACAGATCTAAAGCCTGGTCTCCAACAGCTTTATCAATCAAAAGATGATATTTTCGTCTCCACTGTTCTCTGTTTGACTCCAACTATATCTCTGTTGGCTTAATCTTTGGATAAGAGAGGTAGGGAGTTCCCCAAATCCTGAAACTCTGCAGTGCCTCTTATTCAAATTTTGTTCAATTTTTTTCTATTACTCAAATTTTTGTACCGAGTTTAGTTACTCAGTACCTACAAAACCATTTTCAAGGGTAAGCAAATGTTTTACTAGGTGAACTGCTATGATCACTTAGGAGTACTAATATACCTCCCTGCTCCTTGGTATCAGCTGGCAGGGGCTGGCAGAGATCTTATATTTGGGGAGCAGGAGTCACAGGTCTCTCAAAGAGATCCACTTAGGAGTTATTACACTGAGGTAGATCTTGGGGAACCAGGTTGTAAAAGTAATGATGATAATAGCTAGCATTTATTGACTATGTGTACCTACCAGACAATACTATAAACACTTTATATGACTGAGGTAGATCTTGGGGAACCAGGTTGTAAAAGTAATGATAATAATAGCTAGCATTTATTGACTATGTGTACCTACCAGACAATACTATAAACACTTTATATGAATTAACTCATTTACTCCTCGCATTAGTCTAATGAGGGGAAGTTATGTACTATTATTATAGTTCCCATTTTATAGATGAGAAAACAGAGGCACAGTGTTAACAAATAGCTTACCAATGGGAGAGCCAGGACTTAAATCCAGACAGTCTGGCTCCAGAGCCCTCACTCCTAACCTCTACCATCTGCTGTTCCTGACTCCATTAGAACAGTCACCCTAATGGCCTTGAGTCTGGGTTTCCAGGCTTAGATGCTGGAAGTCAAATAATCAGAGAATGTTGCATCCAACTGAGATGCATAAACTCTAGCTATTCAAACAGAATTTGCAACTTTATGCCAGTTTATCAGTAAATTTTAAGCAAGGGGAGGAGCTCACCTAAGATTGACAATTAGCTGGCATGTTCAGAAGTTATTCACCTTTGTTTCCCATGCAAAGAACCCCCCTTTCTCTGCACCTTTTTTTTTTAAATTCAAGAATACTTTGGGGCTGAATTTCCAGAGCTCCTAGTAAATTCAAGAATACTTTGGGGCTGAATTTCCAGAGCTCCTAGTTTTATTTTGGGACCAAGAAAAACACAGAATGTAGTTCAGATATGACAATGAGATTGACTTGCATTAGAAGAACCAAGTAAATTGTTAGAAAAACACACTGCAGAGTTCCTGATACCACCAGAACCTGTACCTGGGAGCCAGGTGTACCTTTCTCCCTATCACGACAGCAGGTCTCTTGTTTTGTTCTGCTTTTCTTAGCTGGTGGTGGAGATAAACCCCTTCCTGGACATGAGCATATTAGAACATTATGAGAATTCAACTGTTCAGCTTCTTGAAAAAAAACACCTACACCTTCCACAAAAAGGCATTCATGTTTTAGGTGTTTGCTACAGTAAAATTTTTGTTTTAAAACCAAGGCATTCTTTTGTTACAGGAATTGAAAATTTCACCTTTCAGAAATGGTAAAACTAATCTGACCTAAACTCCAGGGGTGGGCTTTGGCTCTCTCTTGACCCACCAAGGCATCTCATCTAATCCTTTTCAGCACGTCCTTGGACATGCTTGCAGAGAAGCCATTTCTGTAGTCTAATTGCCTTCATTGTTATTTTAAGTTTTTATAATTTATATTTTAAGTTATTTTTATAGTTTCAAGTCAAAGTTACTTGTTTCAACTAAATTGCTGTCTTACATGCCATCAATTGCAAATCCCCTGGTGGAGATGGTGGGAGGGTTAGGGTAGCCTAGAGGTTCCAGTGTCAATGGCTAGATGAGTCTGTCTAATGGGAGTGAAGTATTAGCAAGCCCATTTGGTCCACAGATCTAAAGCCTGGTCTCCAACAGCTTTATCAATCAAAAGATGATATTTTCGTCTCCACTGTTCTCTGTTTGACTCCAACTATATCTCTGTTGGCTTAATCTTTGGATAAGAGAGGTAGGGAGTTCCCCAAATCCTGAAACTCTGCAGTGCCTCTTATTCAAATTTTGTTCAATTTTTTTCTATTACTATGGGTCAACTAGGAATTGCATTCTCTGAGATTAACTGGAGGGTCAGGTTGAGGAGGCCTGATCTGAGACTCACACAGTCATGGGCTGGTGGGCCCCAACACCCATATATTGATTCACTCCTGTCCCAGCACCTGTGGCAAAGGGTGACAAGGGACTGACAGGGCTGTTACTGCAGTTGTCTTGCTTTTTCCTTTCCAGAAAATCAGGGGGCTGGATGCATGATGATGCGTGAGTTTGCCACGTATTCTGCTGGACGTTCCTGCTGATCATGCATGGCACTCCCTCCTCAACGATAATGACCTAAAAACCTCAAAAGGAGAAGTTAGCAAAAGGCACTATGAAGGCTCAGCAGTGGGGCAGGGAGAACAGAGAATGAATGAGGGGAGTGCAGGACGACAGAGATCAGGCAGCAGGAAAACAGGAGGAAGGTTCAGAGGACATCAAAGAAAAAGGCGACAAGGGGGGAGACAGGAAGAGGCAGGAAGGTAGAAGGTAGGCAGGTAAAAGTCCCAGGTTCCCAGAGAGTACAGAGCAGGAACGGTTAGCCCAGGACCCATGGGTCTATAACTCTCAGGTTCAGCCTCTGCAAGTTGGGCTGTTGCTTAGGAGAGAATTCGGCTGCCAGGTGGGGGTGGTGCCTCAGTCACGTGTTCTAAGCCAGCTGTGGACGGTGACTCCTCCCCTTGTTTACCACAGTGAAGTGGTGACACAGCTGAGCTCAATGTCAAACAGCAACGCTGGACCTTCTTTGCAGAGTTTTGAAGAACAGTGTTGCTGGGTACAAATAGGTGTCTGTCTCCACACGTCATAACTATTTTCAGTCACAAATGACTAGAATTAGAGGACTCTGGATTTGGTTTAAAATGAGCCTTTTAAGCTCAGGGGAGGAGAGGCACAGGCCCAAAGAGCATTAAGCTCTACAGCTGTAGTGCCTTATGCCTTTACAAATTGAAATTTAGGGGCGAGTAAGATCAAGGTGAATTGTAAAAAAAATACTTTTTTCCCTTTAAATCAGGATGAATAAAAAGTGGCATATACTTTTGATGTGTTCTCTCTATGGTTTTGCTCCGTTCACATACTGTGACAAGTCAGAAAATAATTTCTGCCTCGACAGTTTCTCTGGCTCTTTCATTCAAAGTTGTGGGAGAGCCTTGATAATGCAAAACCATTTATTCCTTTAGGGGCTGTCACTGACTTTTTTTCCCTGTTCTGTTTTATCCCAATTTAGACACAACTACACACCCACACCCACACCCACGCACGGCCTATTTTGAGTTGGAAATTTAAAATCTTGAGACAATAAAATGAGTGATTCAATTCTAAATTTAACATCTAGGACTTACAAACAAGACAATTCTAATATTTTAAAACACAAAGGTAAGAAAATTTCACAGATTTGGAATGCCAGCCATACATTCAGACATACCTAGAAAATGTCTTAAAATGGTAAAATTTAAGTCAATTCTTTTTAGACATTCAAAACCTTCAGAATTTCATAAAAACACTTATTCTGAAATAAAATTTAAAACTTCGAAATAAAATAGTTTTCCAATATAGAACGCTACTAGAATTCTAAAACTGAATCATAATAGGTGATTTCCAAAGCTTAAATGGACAGCAGAATAGAATTATTTATTCTGAAAAAGACAAACTACACAGTTTTTGAATTTTCCCAATTTCTTTTATTTCAACCAATCTTCCCTTCTCAAGTATTCTTTTGTCATGATTTTTTTTTTAAATAGGCTGATTTGCTTCTCCTATCAAGTAGTGAGCCACATGGTCTCTGTTATATTGAAACTGCTGAGCTCGATGGGTAAGTTATTAAAATTAGATTAATTAGGTTGATTTTTAATTTAAAAGTAATGTCTTTAGAAACAAGGTTTAACTTAAAACTTATTCTTTATTTTCTTGGGAGACACAGGAGTGTAAATTGCAAAGTCCATTGTTAATTACTTTGCAGTGATTTTTTTTTTTCTTTAAGTAAAATTTATTTTTATTGCAGCATGGCATAAATACTGTCTATTCAATTTGTAGGAGCTATCCTGTAACCTTTGCAGTAATTTTGAAAACTGTTTTTCTCTTGAATTTATTTTTAAAACTCTGGGAATTCACTATAGGTCCTGAATATATCAAAAAGATCATAAATAAATTCTTCAAACAACTGTATACACATAAATTTGGCAACCTAGATAAAATGGACCACTTCCTCGAAAACACAAACTATTTACCCAACATGAAATCGTTAATTTGGATGGCCATTTAACTACTAAGGAAATTGAATTCAAATGTAAAACATAAACTATAAAACTTTTAGAAAAAAAAGGAGGAGAAAATCTTTGAGATCTGAGGCTAGTCTTAGATTTGGCACAAAAACATGATCCATAAAAAGAAAATTTGATGAACTGGACTTCATCAAATTAAAGATTTTGCTCCACAAAAGACCTTGCTAAGAAGGTGCAAAGGTAAGCTACAGACTGGGAGAAAATATTTGCAAACCATTTATCTGACAAAGAACTTGTATATTGAATATATAGAAAAACTCTCAAAACTCAACAGTAAAAAAGCCAAACAATCCAATTAGAAAATGGGCAAATAACATAAACAGACATTTCACAAAAGTGGTCATACAGATGGCAAATAAGCACATAAAAAGATGTTCGACGTCTTTAGCCATTATGTAAATTAAAGTTAAAACCACAATGAGATATCACTACAGACCTATCAGAATGACTGAAATAGAAATAGTGACAACATCAAATTCTGGCAAGGATGTGGATAAACAGGATCACTCATACATTACTGTTGGGAATGTAAAATGCTATTTCTCTGGAACTAACCATGCAACTATCATACAACTCAGCAACTTCACCCCTGGGTATTTATCCCAGGGCAATGAAGACTTCTGTTTATACAAAAACCTGTATGTGAATGTTTATGGTAGCTTTATTTGTAATATCCAAAAATTGGAAATAACTTAGATATTCTTCAACAGGTGAATGGTTGAACAAAATGTGGTACACTCATATCATGGAATGTTACTTATTCAGCAATAGAAAGGAATGAATTATTGATACATGCAACAACCTGGATGAATCTTTAGAGAATTATGCTGAGTAAAATGAGCCAATTGCAAAGGTCACATACTATATTATTGCATGTATACAACATTCTTGAAAAATCAAAATTGTACAAATGGAAAACAATTTAGTGGTTGCCAGATGTTAAAGATGGGGTGAGCATATGATCCAGCAATCCCACTGCTGGGTGTATATCCAAAGGAAAAGAAACTGAAGAGATATTTGCACTCCCATGTTTATTGCAGCACTAGTCACAATAGCCAAGATACGAAATCAAGACATGTCCATCAAAAGATGAGTGGATAAAGAAAATGTGGTCTATATACTCAATGGAATACTATTCAGCCATAAAAAAAAAATGAAATCCTGTCATTTGTGGCAACATGGAACAGCTTGGAGGACATTATGTTAAGTGAAGTAAGCCAGGAACAGAAAGAGAAATACCGCCTGTTCTCACTCACATGTGGAAGCTAAAAAAGTTGACCACATAGAAGTAAAGAGTAGAATGGGTGACTATGATTTGTATTTAATCGATATTTGTTGACTGAATAAGCTCGTTACTAAACATTTCTGTAAAAGATAGAACTCTCACAGATGATCTTAAGCTACAGCAGAAGAGAATTAGGTTGAACTCAGTGAGGAAAGTGGGATGGCAAGCCCTTCAGCACAAGACTCAAGTGATGGCCATAGGCTCTTCACTGCTGGGCATTTCATGAATACCAGAGAGCCCTCTGAATAATGTATGTGTGGTCCTGCCTGTACGAAGATGACCAGCTGACTTTGACCTGCTGATCTTGTCTGGTTGTACAATTCTAGACTTAGGGGTTTCTTGGATTGATTCTGCAAAAAAAAAAAAAGGAAGCTGTATTCCTTTTCCCATTTGAATTTCAGCTATTGTGAATTAGCCATGACCGTCATTTGCAAGTAAAACTCCTATATAGATAGTAGACTCCAGAGTGATATTGGCCTCTTTTGTTTGGCAACTGTGCTTCCATTGCTAATGAGTTTTATAACTCATGCATGATGTCTGGGCAGATTAGAATGAAACCATATTTATTATGTCCTCTGTTCTTTCAAACTGAAAAACAGATAACTGTTGTTATACAGATGTGCCATGGGGGAAATGCCAGCTCCTAGGAGCTTGAGAAGCCCCGCGTACTTTCCTGAGAACATGTGAGAAGTGTGAATAACATACAGAGGGGGTTTCTTCAGTCTCTTGGGTTGGGTTTTGCATGTACTGCATCCACCTGATTGCTTTTTGTAGACACTGTTGGGCTGTTCCATATAAAAATCTATGTCATATTATTAACTTCACAGGGAAACAAACCTAAAAGTACGCCATGCGCTATCAGTTACCTCAGAACTTGGAGGAGATATGAACAGACTTGCAAGGTTTGACGGTAAGTATTTGAAAACACACACACGAACAAAAATCTCAAAACCAAAA
>NW_007729763.1:192972-208836 GCF_000696425.1 Galeopterus variegatus | reverse complement strand
GTTTTATAACTCATGCATGATGTCTGGGCAGATTAGAATGAAACCATATTTATTATGTCCTCTGTTCTTTCAAACTGAAAAACAGATAACTGTTGTTATACAGATGTGCCGTGGGGGAAATGCCAGCTCCTAGGAGCTTGAGAAGCCCCGCGTACTTTCCTGAGAACATGTGAGAAGTGTGAATAACATACAGAGGGGGTTTCTTCAGTCTCTTGGGTTGGGTTTTGCATGTACTGCATCCACCTGATTGCTTTGGTAAGACACTGTTGGGCTGTTCCATATAAAAATCTATGTCATATTATTAACTTCACAGGGAAACAAACCTAAAAGTACGCCATGCGCTATCAGTTACCTCAGAACTTGGAGGAGATATGAACAGACTTGCAAGGTTTGATGGTAAGTATTTGAAAACACACACACGAACAAAAATCTCAAAACCAAAAAGCAATAAAACAAACTAATTATCTGAGATCCAATTTATGTTCTTTTTATTTGGTGGAAGAACATAAAATTCTCCAGGCATCAAAGTCTGTAATCTCTTCTCACGCTAAAGAGTAAAAATGTTTACCAAGGGGAGGAGAATGGCTTTATCAGGTCATTGTTTATTTCGTCCTTCTTCCCTCGTCTCTAGATCTCATTCTCTTCAATCCCGTAATGCCCTTCGCTTGCCTGACCTTGACCTCCCTGGAGCCCTGTGCAGATGTGCTAAGGACGAATACAGGCCACACTTTTATTTCTAGCTCTAAGGCTAACCATCTGTCCATTTTCTGGCTCCACAACAAAGACAAAACACCAGACTGCAAACTCATGAAAACAGTCATCTTGCCTCCTTTATGAAGGTACTTCAAAAAGTTTGTGGAAAAGTAGAATTAAAAGATAATACAAATCTTTCCATGAACTTTTGAAGACTCCTCATATTTCTGTACCTCGCACAGTGCCAGGCATATGCCTTGAAGATAGTAGGTGTTCAGGAGGAATATTCTGATTTATTAATCAAGTTGATCGTCTGTTGCCTTTTACTTTAGACCATGGTTTTATTATCACCATCGTCACACCATTCAACCCTGTACACCTCAGCATGGTATCCACTGACTGTTTTTTTCCAGCCATGTCTTGTTCTTTCCTGCCAAAGTTATTCTTCTTAAGTATTCATGGAATGATCTCTAGATACTGCCCATTCTAGGGATATCTGCATTTTATGATTAAGGGACCACAGAGAAACAAAATCCTTCAAGAGTCAAAGGAAAGAGATGCTAATGGTAGGGGTTTAGGTACCATGATAGGCTGTAGGGAGAATCTTTGGGGCCTTCCTGCTACCCCTTGATGGTCTCTTATTTTACCCACTTGTAAGTCTGGCCCTGAATATTAATATTTCTATACAAATTGGTTTTATTTATTAATGAATCTTTAAGAATTCGAGACTATCTTCCAAAATGTTTTTTTGAGGTCCACTAAAGCAAAATGTGGACAAGGGTCTTAGCATGATCCCATGAGTTAAAATATAGGCAAGTTTATAAACATAAACTTTCTCTAGTGCACAGCTTAGAGCTTATATTGCCTGTGTTTTGCATTTGCTTGTAGATTCTGGGTTAATATTTTAATCTCTCTTAATTGTGTGTTGTTATAGCAATTGTTTATAGAAAAAAAAAAAATCCTTCCAAATTGAGATTTAAGTCAGGGAAATAGCCAGGAAACTTTGAATGGCCCAGGAAATATTTTGATTAGATGAAAACAAATTACACATTTTCTACTAAGTAATTTTTTTCAATGAAATTTTACTGTTATGTGCATCCAGGAAAAGTAAATTGTGTCCATGAATCAAAATACTTGCTTAAAATACCTCATTGAATGTTTATGAAGTCCTAAAAGGGCAACCTAAATATAATTTACCATTACTTATTTCTTTCCTGGCAGAATTATACCTTTATACCTCTGTCAATCAATGAGGGGGTAAAAATTGATGATTTTTTAGTGCTCTTAACCATCAAAAAGAAGAAAATTATTGTTACAATTATTTAGTTCCCTTTCTTTCATAGATGTTGGCACAAATAGCTTACACTTATGATCCAGTTACAAACAACCCTGAAATCTTCGTGGCATAAACACAGTAAAGGTTCATTTCTTGCTCATGTCACATTCCAATGCAGGTTGAATGACCTCCGTCTCACAGCCATGGTACCTAGACTAATGTCTTGTAAGATTGCATGTCAGGGTAAGGGTGAAAGATATACACTGGCTTTTATTTTATTTCTTGTTTCCATTAAGTCTTAGTGGTTTTAAAAAGAATACGTCTTAAGACATGCGTTGTTCATGTCTTCATTACACTACTCAGATTAATTCTCATAAATTAACTCAAAAATTGATATGATCAGATTAATTTAAACCTAATTTTTAAGAACTTTTTTAAAATTAAATTTTTTTATTGAAACTTAATTGATTATACATATTTGTGGGATACAGAGTTGACTATCAGTGTTTGTGTACAATATGTGATGATCAAATAAGGATAGTTGGTGTATTCGTCATTACAAAGTGTACTCATTCTTTGGAGGCACACTAGCTTTTAACTGCTTGTTCCTCTCATATTTCATTGGCTAGCATGAGTCACCTGGTCCTGACCTAACTGCAAGAGGGAAATATAAATATGGAAATCTGTTGAGGTTTTATAGCACTTATCACCATCGAGTGTTTTGTATAATTTATTTATGTTCAAAGTTAATTGTTTATTGTCCATCTCTATCTGCTTCTATGTAAGCTCCACAGAGATTTTTGTTTTGTTTGCATAAAACCAGCTCCTAGAACACACCTAGCACATAGCAGGTGCTCAGTAAAGCCTTGCTGAATGAATGAATAAATGGTTGCAAGGGCCAGGGATTTGGGGGCAGGATCAGAATCAGGCTCCAAAAAGGCATGGGAGGGTAAGAGGAAGGGCCCTAGATAAAGGGGTTGGGAATGGAGTCTTAAACAATGGGGGGAGGAAGAAAGGTCCTGATGGGGCCTTGTAGGACCAAGCAGGAGTGCTGGGTCCTCTCCTCCTGGAGGGCAGGTAGTTGGGAGAGGGATCTTCTGGTGTGAGGTGGTTTTATCTTTTTGCTTCAGAATCCTTTCTTCAAACACAATTGAACATAGTAAGCCCAAATTTAAACCAATACAAGTGGTGCTACTCAGGCTGAAGCAGAGAAACACTTCTTCATCTAAAATAATTTCTTTATTACGGATGGAGTAACTGTGGTCCTAAGATGTTAAAGGACTTGCTTACATATAAAAAGTCTTTTTAAAAATACTTCATAAAATTTACTTTTAAAGTGCATTAATAATTATTACTCATTGGTGTGACCTGAATTTGCTTCATACAGGATAGGCAACTCACCAAATCCCCAGCATATAATTGTTTTCCCAAATAAAGGCAAAATAGACCTCTTCTTTCTGTTATATATACTTAAACTGTGGTCACTTTTCAAAAAAACATGTAATAGCAAATTTATCAAGCTGGTACATTTCTGGGCTGAAAACCAGATTTCTGCCAAATTTATTTTTTTGTTCTTAAATCTTGGGTTTCATTTCAATCTACCTTGAAGTTCAAGGCAACATGATATTATATGGGTTTATCCTTACTTAAATACGATTTTCTATTTCTAAGAACTCATCCGATAAAGGAATAGTTGAAATAAAGGGAAAGAAATTAGACATAATACACAAATTAGATTTCCCCTGTTAGCAGCTGAATTTAAAGACCAAGAGGGTGACACAGGATGTCCTCTAACTCCTTCCCATGATTGCTTTTGCTTTCCTGTAGCCTTCAATTTTCCCTCCATCCACTTCTTTCCAAGCTCTAGTTTGCATGTGTTAATTTCAATCTCTCTCTCTGTCTCCCTCTCACATTTACACACTATGCACTATCTGTACGTATTTCCCTAACAACTCCAATACACCATTCTCTATTTCTTCCCTTTTTGCACTCTTTTTTACTGCACTCTTTTATCATCTTCTTCCACTCTTTATGTTAGTTATTTTCTCTACCTGCAGTGTCTTTTTTTCTGTCACGTTATCATTTCTGTTTTCATAAATCTCTCTGTTTAATTAGTTTAAGTCTATTTATTAAACAACTCCTAGGGACAAGATGCAAAACAAAGTATGCAGATTTATTATGTATCTCTACATGTATTACCAAGATTCTTTTGATTCTTTTACTCCCCGTTCCTTTCCTACCCCCCTTTTTTGGTCTTCTTTATTCACCTTTGTCTTAATGGAGTAGCAATAGATTTCAGGTTTTCCTCTTATGCAGATTTATTATGTATCTCTACATGTATTACCAAGATTCTTTTGATTCTTTTACTCCCTGTTCCTTTCCTACCCCCCTTTTTTGGTCTTCTTTATTCACCTTTGTCTTAATGGAGTAGCAATAGATTTCAGGTTTTCCTCCGGTGACTAGGAAAAGACTTCCTTGAGTCATGGGAATCAAAACCAGATATTGCATCCTTTAGTTTAAATTAAAGGTATGACATCAGCATTGTTGACATTTTAGAAATGCCCTGCCTAGCTTCAGCCTGGTATAATAGATGAGACAGGAATGTGAGGCACACCCTTTCCCATGTTAAGTCTGTGCTAAGTATATCTGCTAACTTGTAACTTCTGGGCAGATCTGGTTGTGGTGTTATTTTTGCATCTAGTTACTTTGTGGTTTTTCTCCTGAGACTTGTCAAAATAGTGTAGCACAAAACTACAGTTTTCTGTTCTTGTATCATAAGCATACATCTTCCAACTATCTGAAGACCTGAATTTCCCACTCCTATCCCTAGAGAAGTCCCAGCTGGGGACTTAAAATTGGGGACATAGACCTGTGGCCAAACTGAGATGGACTGGGCATCAGGATGTTTCTTGTAAGCCTCCTGGCCTCCTCTCTTTTGCATCTATACCCAAAGACAGTGTCTTATGGTGTTCTCCTTAGGCATTGCATGAGCTTAGTTCTTTATTTATTTAGTCACCCATTCATTCACTCAGCAAATGTATATTTAACACAGCATCAAAGGACGTGCTAAGCCTGGGGCTACAGTGGTTAATTAGTCAGATCCAGGCCTTGCTTTCATAGCGCTTATAGTCCAGGGAAGAAGACAGACTTGAGTAAGGGCTTTTCCCCAAAGAAGACTTTAATAAGGTAAAGATCCTAAACATGATGCTGACAAATGAAAAAGCACTCACTGTGTACCAGGCCCCATGCCAAGTAGCTGCACACATTATCTTATTATATCCTTACAGCTTTTGAAGAAAGAGATTATTATTAGCTCCAATTTATGGATAAGGAATCTGAGACCCAGATAAATTGAATAACTTTTCCAATGTCACATGGTTACTAAGTGGAGGAACCAGAATATGAACCCCAGACTGCTGGCAAAGCCTATTCTGCAAAGGACAAAACCCAAGGTTCTAAATTAGAAGCAGAAAGACAGCATGGGAGAGTTACGGAAATTTAGCACAACAGCTTAGTTCCTACTCGGGGTAAGAAATAAATTTTAAAAATGCTCTAAACCTAAAGATGCAAAATTAATCATCAGAGATTAAGTCCATCTAGGACTAGGGTGATGTCATCATATTTTTAAAAAGTAGCAATGTTCTCAGTGATTTTGAATGTCACGATCCCTGACAAGTATTTATAGAACAGTTGGCTAAACATAGAGAACAGTACATGCAAGATAGAGTTGGTTTTGGTAGGTAAGTTCATTTATTTGAAAAGTTCTCATATAAATATTTTTACACATTTCAAACGTCAGAAAAATTAACATTTAGTCTGTTGAATTTTATAAGAAAAGATACATAACTTGATCTAATATTATAACAAATATGAAAATAAATTAAGTGGGCCTCAATTTTTCATGTTAAAGTCTCATGGGAATTAAAAAGCTTTTACAAATACGTAACTGGAAATACTTGTCAATTATACATTTACAAACTGGACATTCTTACTCCTTGGGGAAAGCCCTGGATGTAAATTGTCCAAATGTGTTTAAGAATCTTTTGCATATTGTTACTGACTGGACTGAGATCTGTTTTTTGCAACTTATGACAAGTTTACATATTTTGTATGACTGTTAATACGGAGTTCTGAACCAGGGAAAGGCTGACTCTTAGATTCAGGAATCTGTGTATTTCGTCGTCCTTTCTAAGGAATAGCATATGTGTAATTAAAACAGAAAAATAAGCATCTCTTTTTGGTGAAAAAAATAAAAAGTTTTGGTTACCATCTTAAGACTTTTTCGTAGTCACTGATAGCTTTTCTATTCACCTGGACAGGAGTACTGTCCCACAGCACAGCTGACGCAAGAGACATAGACGTGAAGAATGACTTCTCTCTTTATTGCTGGTGCTGACCTGGCCATTACCATGGAAATAATGAGCGGCTGAGGCGTGATGGTTTAAGAATACAGAGGCTTTAGAAAATAGGAAGGTGACACTCTCCTTTCTAAGAAAAAAATAAATATTTATCAAAATCATCAGGGCGACAGTAGTGAGCAATCTCCTAAACACAGAAGCTCTTGGCTAGAGAAATTTTTGAACAGCAATAACGATGTCCTATTCAATGGATAATTTGTTTTATGGAAGAGTTGCAGTATAGAAAATTGAGAAATATTTATAATAATAATACACATAAAGAAATGAAGCCAACTTTTCTGGAAAATCATGAAATACTGGGTCCTGAGTTTCTATTTGCATGATAAACTGCAGATTTCCTCCTTGAGGTGAATACTTTAGTTTGAGAAGTTTACCAACTTGGTAATTAACCAGCAATTCAGCTGACCAAATTTAGATGAAGTTCCCGAAGAAGATCTGGTAGATTTTGTCCAGTAGGGTTTAGAACATTTCTGCATGATTGTAGAGTAGATGAATTGCTATCTGTTTTCACATCCTCCCTCTTCAGAAGGGCAAACAGATGTGATTAGCTAGTTTGATTTTATTTATACTTCATCAATGACATGATTTTCCCCCCAGTTGTTTTATTACCCATTAGTGGTGTGAACACATATTCAGTGAATGACTATGTGAGATACGAGTCTATTTTTCCTAAGGTATTTCCTTATCAATTGTCAAACTCACCATTTACTGCCTCTTTCTCTTCTCTGACACAATCAGCAAAAGGAAGAAGGGTCCTAAGAGAGTTTTTCCCTAGTCCTTATTATACCTTATGGCTAGAGTTATACCATATTATACCTTATGGCTACCTTACACCTTATTATATCTATGGTTGCTCCTAACGTGCTTTAGGGCTCCCCTCTTTTTTCAGTGTTCTCAGATTTATTTGGCTTCCATTAGAATTAGGCCAATAAACTTCACCCCTCTCCCCACTGTGGCTGAGCTATTTGGTTTTCAAATCTCTCTGTCATTATTACCATGGAAATATACCTACTTTTCCCATTCATCTTGGATCTTCTCAAATACCCTTCTCATCTCTCAATCTCTCTCTTGAAACTATCTGAATTTTTTCCCATCCAACTCTTCAATAAATATTTATTAAGATTCTATTGTGTAGATAGTATGGTAGGTTATGGGGCTTCAGAGGTAAATATAGTGCTTCCTTCAAAGGAACCTGTTTACCCTCTTTTGGAAAGGGGTAGGAAAAAAATTGGGAAGATCGTGTTTTATGCTAATAGGGCTAAGAAAGGGAAAGCTGAGCTCTTTTGATGATTAAAAAAAAAAGCAGTTTGGCTTCGTTCCTGCCATTTTGTTTTGACCAGGCCCTGTATTTAGTACTTAAGTCACTGGGACCACACTCTTGGAGAAAGGCTGAATTGGGGTTTGGCCTCCAAGAACCCAGGCAGAACCCCTTGGCCTTATTGCCTCTTCCTGTCTAGAACCACACCCTTGGTGTGAGGCCAGAAGTGGATTAGCCTTGGGGCCAGGGAGGAGTGAGCCAGCATGTTCAAGGCTGTATTTGCCTCCATGTTAGTCTTTGTTTGGGACAATAAAAATGATCAAATGAGCCTGTTTTTTATGTTCTTATTGGCAGGGACTGCATATCATGTTGTTTTTGCCCAAAGCTTATTTCTTTTAGTGGCCGAATTTGAAGCCTGAGAAATTGAGTCTTGGGTCAAGAAACTGGAATAAGCTTTAAAGGTCACATCAACCTGTTATTATTTTATGTAGGTTTTGCTGGTGATACCTAATTCAAAGCTCTACAAAATTCAGGAATGAAAATTATTGGTCAAGAAAAAAAGGATATTTAATTCTGAGAACTTAGAAAAAGTCTCCTCATCCACAATGTGGTTGTCCAAACAACTCGAGCCAGTTTAAATCAGTTTTAATTTACTTTTTAATATCAGTAATGGCCTATACCGGGAGCTAACCAGAGTTCAGCCACTTCTCTTAGCATAAAAAATGACTGTGTACAGATTACTTGTCTTTTCTAAATCCTCCTGCCAGCACTGTCTCATTTAGCAGTGGATGTCTGGGAAGCTGCCAGTGGNTGCTGGTGATACCTAATTCAAAGCTCTACAAAATTCAGGAATGAAAATTATTGGTCAAGAAGAAAAGGATATTTAATTCTGAGAACTTAGAAAAAGTCTCCTCATCCACAATGTAGTTGTCCAAACAACTCGAGCCAGTTTAAATCAGTTTTAATTTACTTTTTAATATCAGTAATGGCCTATACCGGGAGCTAACCAGAATTCAGCCACTTCTCTTAGCATAAAAAATGACTGTGTACAGATTACTTGTCTTGTCTAAATCCTCCTGCCAGCACTGTCTCATTTAGCAGTGGATGTCTGGGAAGCTGCCAGTGGGTGCCCAAGTGGGAGTCTTTAGGTGGTGCTTTTGTTAAGTTGGGGAAAGGTTGGAAAGTCTTGAGGACAAGAGTCTTTGTTTTTTAATGCAAGTTCTGTTAACATTAGTAATCTGGTTGGTCAGGAATGATCAGGCCATATGAAAACTGGCTAATTTCTTACCTACGTCTAAGAGTTTTAAAGGGAAAATGTAGCATCCTAGGGAGGAAAGGAACCCATGTCAGAAGCCTCTTTAAGTTCTGAAGGCAGCTTAGAGGGTAGATGCAATCAGCACGACATAGAGGTTCTCTAGGCTCGTCTGGCCTCCTTCCCCTTCAGTTTGTGCTGAAAACAGGCTCTCCTTTTTCTTTTCTAAATGCCACTTTTTATATCCCACCTACCCTTTTGACTTCGGATTAAATAAATGTATTTTGATTGTTTTTGAGAGAGAGAACCTTGCAGGTACTAATCTCTCCCCTGACTCTGACTTGAACCCCGACTGGATCCATACACAGCCTCCTTTCCATTTCTTCCCTCTCTCTTTTTCTTCCTCCCTCCCTCATTCTTTCTCTTGCTCTGTTCTATTGTCTTTCACATTTTTGTACTCATTATTTCTAAATATTTAACCCCACCTGTTTGCAATGCAAATGTATGTTAATCTAATAGTTATGCTTTGTGACAGTGTCTGTGAAAGATTATTTCTGTTTTTTCTTTTTTCCTATCTAAAGAACCCCCACCCTGAATATGTATTTTCTGAATGTAATGGAACAAATTGATTCATTGATTTGGAACGGGCATGTGCTTGGTTTGGAATGGGCTTGGAATTGAAAAAACTAGAAACATCTTCTAGCCAGTTTAGGGCAAGTTATATGGTGCCTTTGAGAGTCCCCAGAACTCTGAATCTAATCAAGATAAGAAGCCTAGAACAGCTGGAAAGAATCACACACATTCTCAGGCACATGTGGCAAACGAGGCCCAGGTTTCTCTGGGGTGGAATACAGTAGGACCACCGAAATCCTGACTGTGAGCCTAGAAAGATGATTAATTTTTGTTGTGAGACTGGAGGTATGCCATTTTAACCTGTGCGAAAGTTCACATTAAATTAAAAGAGACAGAATAAGAGAAACTTCTATGACAGCCATTGCTTTATCTTTTCAAAAATCATTTGTTACAAACTAGAAGTAAAGATGAGTGATTTTTTTTTTTAAGGGGAAAAAAAAAAAAAAGGCTCCAGGTTTCTGTTCTTATTTTTTCCCCCTATTCTTTTTTGGATGGTACAGAAAGCTATGTTTCAAAATATTTGAAGGCTTTCCATCTCTGTACCTCCCAGGTTATTTTTTCTAGCACAATCCTGTGTTTGTAACACTGTGCTGTACATTAGAAGTAGGGTGGTACAACAGTTCTGTGGGCTTCTAAAGACAGTTTGAGATGTGTCATAAAGAGGTCTGTTTTCTTGTTTTCCAGGGATTGTTGTCTGTGAGGCACCTAACAACAAATTAGATAAATTTACGGGAGTCCTCTCTTGGAAGGACAGCAAGCACTCCCTCAACAATGAGAAGATAATCTTGAGAGGCTGCGTCCTGAGAAACACCAGCTGGTGTTTCGGAATGGTTATTTTTGCAGGTACGGCTGACAGTCCAGGCCTACATCTATGTGAATTCTTCCTGCAATAGGCATCAGCACAGTCTACAGTTCTCCAAGTTTGGATGAGCATGGTGCCCTTATTAAGTGCAAAGTGTTGCTCTGAAGTTGACTTCACAGTGCAGGACACCAGGGGAAGACACCATTGCTCTGAAAATAGTCCAGGTGGCCCCACAGTGTGAGGACCCACTGACATCTTGAACTTATTCTTAAGGATACTGGGGTCTTAAGTATGCAGTGGGTGCTAGATACCTACTGTTTTATCTCTCTTTTTTAAGCTATCTCAGTCATCGTTGTTATTTATGTATTAATCAGCCTGCCTTTAAAGTGGGTAAGAGTATGAAAGAAAGTCCCCTGCTATAACCTTTGTAGTTTGCAAAGGTCAAGCAGCTCTTTTGGACAAGACTTCTTGGAGATACTGCAATCATTTCCGTTTATACCCCCGTAGCTTCTTCCACCGTTTGTAAACAGGAGAGCCGGTTCTGGAAAGACTGTACGTGAGAGGGGGAGTGTGGGCAAAGGAAGGGGAGGTGCCTCTTTTCTTGCCAGCCATGTTTCCTTTCCCTACTTCATCTCTATGGGCCCAAGGTGGCACTCTCTTGCTAAGGAAGCTTACAGTAGCACCGTTTTGTAAAGCCATTCAAATTGTACTCATGGCTTCAATTGCCAGTCCTTGATTTTAAAAATCCTGTTTACTGTGACACCAAATTAAGATGTATTTTGGGCTCGTTGACTAGATGTGCAATCAAAATTGGAATGTTTTTCTTAACTGACTTTTCTCAACAAAAACAAAATGTTCATTAAAGACTCAAAAGTATTCCAAACTTAGAAAAGTTCTCCCAATTTTTCCTAAATACTCTCAGCTGTGGGTGTTAGCAAGGTTATTGCTGCTTGGGGCATTGCCATTGTAAGGAAATCCCTAGAAATGAGGCAGTATATGTGCTTTTATCTGGGGATGAGTCTGACTTTGTGATTCTCTCATTAGATACTTTTATTCTTTAGTCAGGGAAATAAACCTCTGATCATATATATTCCCTTATTTGCATCTTTCTTGCATAGAGAAAAAGAGAGCTAGGCTTATCCATAAACCTCCCTTTACCTTCTAACTTAATGATGGGGAGACTTCCTGAAGGTCTTCTGACGGCAAACACGCTACTGATTTGCTCCATCTCACCATAGAAATGGGGGTGCCTCATCCTGGGGATGGGCTATAGCCCAAAATTTTGTTTGCATTTGTATGATCTTGTTTGGAATGGCTAATTCAGGGCTCTAGCTCAGCTACAGCATGTTATGCTAGAACAGCTGTTGTGAGCCACTGAGAGGCCAAGTTTTCCTTCATAAGGTTGTCTCTATGGGAAAATGCTCTTACAGAGAAGGAAGTGGGGTAGTAAGTTGAACAGGTCTCCCTCCAAGGGAGTGGAACAGAAAGTTCACAGAATTTGGATTGGGCAGACCTTGGTTCAGATTTGTTTATCATACGTGGGACTATAAGCCTTGGTTACTAAACTTCCTAAGCTTTAGTTTCTTGCACTGTAACATGGGGATAATAACGAGTACATTAGAGTCATTGTAAAGGCCCAGTGAGATAATGCATATGGAAGAAGATGCTTGACAACTGTTATTTTCCTTCCTTTTCTGTTTCTCCCTTCTTTCACATTCAATTCAGAGCAGACTGCCTGTGCCATAGACTAAGAGCTGGGAAAACTTACTGCTCCGTGGACCTTGGCAGGGGAGAGAGGGGACACCCTCTTTTGTGATGTGGCCTGGGTGTTCACTTGTGGGGGATCTTTATCAAGTGGATATTTGTAAAGCAGAGCATGCCTGCATTGACTTTAGTCTGAGCACAAATGTTAATAGAAAGCTTAACTAGAATAATGACAAGGAGAACAATTAATAGTTGTTTTTTTCAATGTCAGAGTTAAACAGATAGGTATCTCAGAAGCCCTAAATCTTGAGACACTTGGTTGGGGAACTAGTTCCAGGTGAACACCTAGTTCTTATGAAAATTACCCAAAATGAAATATTAACTATACTTTCTATATTATTACTCTAGTTGTACCTACCAGTAAGAATCATGCAAGGAATATAGTTGGTACAGACATGGTTTACTTCATAAACCTGTAATTTATGAAGTTCTAATGTACATTTACAGCTGGGCCATAACTTGCTGGAAATGCCTTATTTTTTCTGCTTACGAGAAGAGAAAGTCTTGTTTTTGAGGGTAGGAGTCTTATTCATTACAGGAGTCCATAGGAGTCAGCACCATCTTGGTGTACAGTAGGTTTTTGTGCTAGATGTCTTCCATTTACCCTTCCAGATCTCCTCTCCCCCTTTTCTACCCTTTTCTCTGCCGCAGGAGGCTGACTTGTGTGGTTTACACTAGTAGTTTTCCATGAACTTTGGCTTCTATTTGGGCCCTGTCTTGGGGATCCCTGGGAAGGCATCAGAAAGGGAAAGAAGATTAAGATCAAGGCACTTATTCCCCTAGGTTATATTCCTGGGTGGTCACTTCAGGCTGGCTGGATCTCTCCACATAAGGCCACTCTTCCCCTAAACGCTGAAAACTCTATACACCTCTCTCCCTTGGGGTGCAGTAACCACTCCCTCCCTTCAATCCTTCTGATTTAGGTGGAGAAACAGCTTTATTGCTACTGAGCTCTCGGTTACTGCACTAACCTTTTGCTTCTTCCATACCACTACCCACACTTTTGTAAAGAGTTTTTTTATACATAAGCCCTCTTCCAATGATCTTTTTTCAATGTGTCATCTAACTAGAGTTCTGAATGAGGCACAGTCTTAAATATACATGGGTTGATTATTGCATATAGTTTCAAAAATAGTAGTTAAAAGCAAGAGCTTCAGAGTTAGATATGTTGAGGTTCAAATTATGGCTCAGATACTTAGTAGATGAGGAATATCAGGCAAGTTAAATTCTTTAAGCTTTAGTTTTATTATTAGTAAACTGAGGATAATAGTACCTAATTTGTTGGCTTCTTGTAAGCATTAGCTAAGATAATAGATTAAATGCACATATGCACATTGCCCTGCCATAGCAGGTGTTCAATAAGTTAATTAATTCACTAAACAATTACTTATTGAGTTTCTGCTATATGCTAGGCATTATGGTACTTACTCATTGGGGATTAAAAATGTGTTCAAAAAAGTACACTTTACTCACGTAGTTTTCAGTCTAGTAGGAGAGACAAAAAGACATTAATCTCAAGTAAAGAGGCACATCATGGGACAAGGCCCTGTGGCAGGAGTGCAGAGAGTGAGGTCAAAAAGGAAGGCCAGTGTGGGGCATCGAGAGCACAAAGGTTAGAGATGAACATGTGGCTGAGATATGAATAGAGGGGCTGGACCATGCAGAAGCTTGCAGTCTGTGTCCAGAATTTTGGTCTTATTTTACGAACTTGGAGAAACCATTGCAAGTGCATGAACAGGAGGGGTGGATATGTGTTAAATTTGAAAGATTCACTTTTGCCTACAGTGTTTATAATGTTTATAAATAGACAGTATGTCCTGGAAAGAGTGCATGATTGGGGTGGTGGAAGAGGAAAAAATACTAATTTAGAGTGGGGGCAGAGTGAATGCAGGGAGACAAAGTTACTAGGCTTTTATGGTTGAGAGATGATGGTACTTTGGATTAGGTATGGAAACAGAGAAATTGAGCAGCTTTTTAAAAAGTTGAGCTGACAAGCTTTGATGACCAGATTTGATGGTGAGGATGAGAGAGGTGACAACTATGACTCTTTGGTTTCTCCCAGTCTTCACAACTGAATGGACGGAAGTGCAATTCACTGTGATAAGGAATCCTAGAGGAAGATCATGTGCTAGACTGGACAAGGGCCACTTGAGGGGCCTTAGAAAGATCCAGGTGGAGATGCCATGCAGAACTAAGTATATGAGTTTAAATTATGGATTTAGAGCTCAGAGGAGCAGTATGAGCTAGAGATAGACATTTGGTCTGTAGGTAGCATTAAAGCTGTGGTCTTAGGTGAGATTGCCCAGGGAGAGTAAATTGAGTAGAAAGAGAAGGTGTCCTACGTCTGAGTCTTAAGGAATCCCAGTACTAATGGCTGGGGGTAGGGGGTGAACACCATGGAAGACAGAGAAAGAGCTACCAAAGAGGAAAAGCAGGGGAACATTGCAACACAGAAGCTAAGTGAAGGGTATGTTCCAAAAGGCTGAATAGTCAACGGTGCCAAAGGCTGTGAGAGGCTGAGAGTCATGAAGGATGTTGATGACAACACCAGCTCTGCTTTGGTGTAGTGACTGGCCCAGAATCCAGGTTGACTAGTGAGTGGAAGATGAGGACATAGGGGCTGTTGAGTATAGAAAATTCTTTCAGGGTCTTTGACTATGAGGGGAAGAAGAGATGTGCCCACAAACATCTGTGTCTATATGTAAGGTCTTCACAACCCATAAAGTGGATTTTTGTTAGTCTGTGTGTGTGTGTCTAAGAAATGGAAATTTTTTTGTACCAAACTCGTCTGTCAATTTTCAGTTTTGAGCAATCACAAACTTTATTTGGTCTTTGTGATCTTTACTTTAAAAGAAATATTTCCCACTCTCAGTGTCCAGATGACTCTAATAAACAATTCTGAGAAAATGTGGGTGGTCTCCTTTATGCAGCAGTAGCTGGAAATAGGACACTGGGGTACAATTTCCAACTCAAGACAATGAGTTGTTATGGGACCCCAAGTTTTGATTCCATCTGTCTTATTTTTTTTTTTTTCCTTTTTGTCTTTTTTACTGACCGGTAACGGGATCGCAACCCTCGGTGTCGCGCCCGTACTGGGGACCTGCAACGGGATCGCAACCCTCAGTGCTGCACCCACGCTGCGCTCAGCCAGTGAGCGGGAACCGGTCTCCACATGGGATCCGATCCCTCAGCGGGAGCGCCGCCGCGCTCCCAAGCGGCACACTCTCCAGTGCGCCACCGGGTCGGCCCCCATTTGTCTTTTAAGTAAGGTCTTTTAAGGATGTGCCCACACTTTTCTGGCTTCTAGAATGTTAAAAATTTTGTGTGTGCCTCCCCTGTCTCCTTTTTTTCAATTCTTCTTTCCTCCTGTATTAAATAGCTGCATGGATTGATTATCATGGGGAGGCAATATGGGGAGGGAATACCAGAGAGGTCAGTTATAATTAAAACTTAATTGCTTCTATTTAGCATTTCTCTGTCCACAAGGAATTTCCTTAGCAAAATATTCTAATATTCTGCCTTGTTAATCATCTGGTAATGCCCCTCTAAAGCAGTTAATAATATTCTTAGAATTCCTTGGACAAAGCACTTAGTAAATATATTATGAGATAATGTATTTACCTGAGATAAATCTAACATAAGATCGAAGAGAGTTGCCACCCTTAAAAAAGTACATATTATGTATACAGTATGCAACACCCAATAAAAGTTTAAATTACTTGCTGCTGTATTTTTTGGAGTTATTCTGGTTCTTCATTAAAGGCACCT
>NW_007729763.1:184664-192568 GCF_000696425.1 Galeopterus variegatus | reverse complement strand
AGTTTAAATTACTTGCTGCTGTATTTTTTGGAGTTATTCTGGTTCTTCATTAAAGGCACCTCAGATCTTTTTGGGAAACATCTAGAATTTGGTTTCTTATTTTATCTTTCCATTTTTGATCATAGTGTTCCAAATTGTGTTTGTTATTGCATTCTTTTTAATATTTCCAAATTATTCCTCACTTTTATTGACTTCATTATTTCTAACTGCTTCAAACTAGAAACACATTCATGCACAGATTTTGAAAAATAACATTTCTTAAACCTTTCAGCTACAAGTTCTGTCTATATTTATCCTATTCTAAAAATCAATTCTCTTGCAGTTTCCAGACTTGTTGTTAAGACACTAGTCAGAATCATATATGATGTAATGGCTCTTGTTCTTAATAAAAGTTGAATTATTTCAAAAAATATATTTTTCCTTTCAGAAATATTTGTTGTGAGTAGGAATTAATACTACTGTTACTACCAATAATACATAATCTAATTGTTTCAAAGTTATTTACTTTTTTTTTTTAGGTCCTGACACTAAACTAATGCAGAACAGTGGTAAGACAAAGTTTAAAAGGACAAGCATTGATAGATTAATGAATACTCTAGTACTGTGGGTAAGTTACTAGAACAAAATTAGGCAATATCAGTAGTCATTGTTATCTTAATATATTTCTTATATTTTGCTGGGAATCTTCCAGAAGCCTACATTCTCCTTGTGGAGTTTGAATTTGGGGATTTAAATATGGGGCTCAGTTACACTGTCCTCTATTTCCTGGAGTATGATGATTTCTCAATCAGGGATAGAATTTATCATGAGAGGTAGGTTAGTGCTCACACAGGCCTTCATGGTCTTGCGAATTCTCTGTATTCCAAGGATTTGTTTTTGAAAAAGAAAACATCATCTTAAGGTTGTTTGATGTTTTTGTTGTATTACCTTTACTCAAGTGCTCTCGAGATGGCTTGTGGACAGGGCTGGCTTCATGGGTGTGTAAGACCATACTCAGAAGAGCCTTATGCTTGGCTTTTTGATCTGCTGTTGCTGTCTAGAAATTCTTAATAATTTTTGAACAAAGGGTTTTGAGTTTTCATTTTGCACTGGGCTGTACAGATTATGTAGGGGGTCTGCTTGTGAATCCTGAGGACCAAGTAACAACAGTTCTCCTTCATAGAGGCTTCTAACCTTCCTTACCGCGTGGTTATCTTTCTCCTATGATTTTTTTTCCCATCTGAATTTTTTGAAATTATTTTCTCTACCATCCATTTACAAAAACAGTCACGGAGCTCACATCCCATCCTTTTGTTAGCTTCATAGAGGCTTCTAACCTTCCTTACCGCGTGGTTATCTTTCTCCTATGATTTTTTTTCTCATCTGAATTTTTTGAAATTATTTTCTCTACCATCCATTTACAAAAACAGTCACGGAGCTCACATCCCATCCTTTTGTTAGTTAATCTTGTGCTACCTCATACTGTTGATAGGATTGTTATCTGACTCTTGGTGTAATATTGCTTTGACTCCTTATGGAGGTGTTAAGTTTGAAGATGGTGACTCTGCAATATGACAACGGTGACTTTGAGCCATGTTTCCCCATGCATTCCATCGCAGACTCACAAACAGTCATAAAGAATCTGAACTCAATATATATTTGCTTAACTCATATGTAATAGTTGGGCTCTGCATAAGGAAAGAAGGAAGATAACACTTGCTGGGCACAAAACATTGGCCAGGCTCTATGTTTTACTTTCAGTGTCACCCTCAGACCTGTGCTTTCCTCTAGCTACACCTGTCCCTTTGGTACAGAGTCCAAGAAGCCAAGGGGACATGATTGTAAGAAACCTGTGCTCCCCTCCTAGAATTGCCAACTTCAGTGGTCCTGATCCCACTTCTGAGGCTTGCATGGAGATTGTATATCCATCCACTGCAGAGTAAAATTACTGGTCATGAAGCAGGAACTGTCCCACCTGTTTGTACTAGAAAATAAGATGATCCATTGGGGAGTTAGAAGCCCAATCAGGGCAGTTAATGTCAAGTATCACCAATTCTAATGCCCTTAAAGTAATTCAATTCAATTAATTTGTAGTATCAGCCATTAGAAAAAAAGAGGATACTATGATATAGGTACCAAATTGGTAAGATTTTGGGGATTCACTGTTCTACTTTTCTCTAATACACAGTTCTCTAATATGTTCCTAGTTAGGTTTTTCCTGACTTTATCTTCTTATGTGCTTTTTATATTCATGAGAGAATAAAGAAAGCAGCCCAAGAACTTCTGAATGTTGTTTCTTGGAGGAAAAAGGAAATAAAAGGAAATTCATTCCTGATTTTTAGCCCCACCCCTCCATCAACAGTGGCTGGTCTCAGTTCCTAACATAGTGCGACACTTAGCAGAACAAAGTCTCCATAACATCTAGTTCAACTCAGGTCTTACCACCTTCACTGAGTTTGTGTCCTTCCAAAGCTGAGAATTTGGACTCACAGCAGATTGACATTGTTGTCTCTCTAGTTGCTACACCTACAAAATGTGTTTTTCTAATACTGATACTAATAACAATATGAGACTCCTAACAGTTTTCAGGTTGCTTCCCACTTTCTTTAATCTCAAAGGAAATATAAATGTCTTGAAGTATGAGTATTTTAATCAATCTTTATATTTCTTGTTGACCTTAGTAAGAATTGTGCAGCCAGATCCATAGTCAGAGAATTGACTAGTTTGAGACTGTTCTTAATCACTGATATTTTCTCCTTTTGCTTTTATGCCTTGGGTGACCATATAATTTATCATCTGAACAGGACACCTTTGAAGGTGAAAAGGAACGTTATTAATTTTACACCTGGCCAGTAGATGTAAACTGGGATTGTCCAAGGCAAATCAGGGCATATGGTCTTCTTTACTTAAGCAACTTAAATATATGTACTTATCAGGGATTGAGGATGTGAAAGTGTTAGCTATGTGACCATAGATGAGTTATATACCAGGGTACTTCAAAAAGTTCTTGGAAAGATTCATATTATCTTTTAATCCTATCTTTCCACAAACTTTTTAAAGTACTCTTGTAATATTTCTGTGCTTCTGTTTTATTTTGTTTTGTTTTTAATTTGTAAAGTGTGGATAATTGTTCCTATCTCAGAGAGTCAATGGGAGAATTGAGAAAATGTATGTAAAATATTTAGTTGAGTTCCTGCCATAAAAATGTTAAATTTTGTTCATATGATTAATGGTAATTAAGAAGAGGTTTGTATAACTTGCTTTTCAAAGGACAATTTCTTGAAGTTAGACATGTAATTAGATCATGTTAATATGACTAATTTTGTGTTCAAGTTAACTTTAACCAGACTTCTATTCCTATTTCAGATTTTTGGGTTTCTGGTATGCTTGGGAATTATTCTTGGAATAGCAAATTCAATCTGGGAGAATCAAGTTGGGGACCAGTTCAGAACTTTCCTCTTTTGGAATGAAGGAGAGAAGAGCTCTGTGTTCTCAGGATTCTTAACATTCTGGTCATATATTATTATTCTCAATACGGTTGTACCCATTTCATTATATGTGAGGTAAGATGAGAGTTTATGGTTAATGAAGCCATTTCATCAAAAGCCTTTGTTTCAAGCAATCGTTTTTGTTTGTTTTAAAACTACAACGGTGAGATAGATGTCTTGCTCTAACTGCTTGTGATCTGCTGCATCTGTTACAAATGAAGCAACTAAGCTCTTTAATCTGTTTAACTTTATGTTTATGTTTTCAAAACTACAATAAATGCATTTTATTTTCTTCTTGATTCAATTCGGTTTCTTAGGAATGTTTTTCTTTGGAACACGTGAGCTATAGTATAATCTCATGCAACCCGATCAATTAGAATTGGGTTGATTTGGGGTAAGAAAAGGAAGAATATTTGAGGCGATCTATAGAGATGGTGCCTCTTGGCCACTGCTCTGGCTCTGGATACCTTGATTCAGATTCTACTCTATCAATTACTAGCTCCATAACCTTGGGCTCCACCTTCCAGTGCCACAGTTTTCTCATGTTAAAATGGAGAAAATAATATTTCTACTTTATAGGATTATGTGAGAAGTTAATAAATGCCTGTTAAAGTCTTAGAAGAATGCCTAACACATTGTAAAATCTAAATGAATATTAGTTTTTTCTATTATTGTTAGTAGCTATAAGCGAGTACATAAAGGATTTGAAATATAGTAGATGGTATGATTCAAAACTCCCACTGCACTTGATTTGTCATTTCTAGATTTGGTCCCATAGACTAGAGCTAAAATGCTCTCTCTCTCTCTCTCTCTCTCTCTCTCTCTCTATGTATATATATATATATATATATGTATATATGTATATATGTATATATATATGTGTGTGTTTGTGTCCATGTGTGTCTGTTTGACATGGCCTAGAAGTTGGCTTTAGAGTCTCTTTCTGAGACATTCTTGATCCTAATCCTACCAAGACTGAGCCAGACAGTCCCAAAGATACTGGAGCCAAGATGGGACTTGGTTGTTTGACACTCCTCATCATCAGTACTTTAACAATATACAAAATCACCAGCCTAAATCCCCACTAATTTTTACGAGCCTCTTTTTCTCTCTTTCCAAAAACCTAGCTATGATGAAGCAAGGGGAGTTTAATGCACAAAATCCACCCTTGTTTTGGATAGCGGTCAGGAAACTGAAATGTCAAGTTGTGGGAAATTGACTTGAAGTAGCGGCATGTGACCACAACACCACAAATTGCTTTGGGCCCTCTGGAGCTGTGGTCAGAGTGGGCTCTATTTAAACTGTATCCTACTGGCTCATCTTTGATTCTGGGGACCTCTCATGCTTGTATCCAATTATAAAGTCTGTAGTAAATCCTGCTCTTTGTCAGAAGAGCTATGGTCAGCTTTTATAGCATTCCTTTTATGTCCTAAATGAATAATAAATGTGCATAGTGGCTTACCATCTGCACATGTGCAGTTTCATATGTCCTCACGAAGGAAGGATATTCTGTATACATTCTTTCTTTGAAGTGCATTGGCATTTTTCATTTAATGATTTGAAAGATTCATTTTTTTAGAGACCAAAGCTAGATCCCCAGGTTAGCATTCCTTTTACTTCTAATGTGTAGTGATACGCAGAAAACCTATTTGTAATAGTCCAAACCCAGTTTCTGGTCTTGCCACTAATAGCTATGTGACCTTGGAGAAAGTACTTGACCTTCTCTGTGCTTCAGTTTGCCTGTCAAATATGCACTGCTCTATAAAATGGGGGGATTAAAATAATTGATTTCTGAGTTCCTTTGTGCTCCAAATAATACCACTTATCTTTAGATAGCATTCATATATATACTTATATATTTTTATGTATTTGAGATCATGGCATAGCACTTTATTGTTTGAAAACTTTCTTATGCATAATTTCTTATAATTTACAAAACTACTCACTGATGTTTTATAATGTATTATAAACTATGATGCCTTGAAATATTCTGTGGATGTCTTTCTCTCTTTTTTAACATTTTTTATTTTATATAAAGTACTTTGCAAATTTTATCTTATTTATGTTTTGCAACAATCTTTGGAAATAGTTATTGCTGAACTTCTTTCACAAATGAGATGATTTGCTCAGGATTGTGGAACTAATGAGGGGCAGAACCAAGATTCAAACCCAAGTCTTCTGACAGTTGGCACAGTTTTTCCTCTGTGCCTAAACTGTGTATGATTTGTTAATGAGGAAGTAAGGGAAAACAGAAGAGGCTAGGGTTCCCTACTGGTTGGTAAGGCATAGTATTGACAGAGATAAACATAAGCTTTTCTCTCACCAAATAAGAACAGTGATTCTGATCTCAACACAAGGGAAAAAGCATTCCATGGAATTTCAGGTTGCTCAGTCCTAAAGACTGAGACATAGAAAGAAAGAACTCCCAGGTATTTATGTTTGGAAAGATGAGGGTCCACAAAAATTTCCATTAGATATTTGAATAGGCATAACGAAATAAATTAGTGCCACATGTCACTTGAGGATAAAAGTGCAGAATTTACATTGAATGGTTAACAATTCCAGGTGAGCAAAGAACTTTTATTTTGGTAGCATATTTTTATGCTGTCAATTTGATTATCTGTTGTATTAAGACATACCAAGCTATAGTTTTTTTCTTTTATACTCATCTTAAGAAATGTAGCCATTGTTCTCCCAAGGCGTTAGATTTGAGTGTTCTTTCCAAAGCAATAGGAACTCATTTCCATGTTGCTTGTTTTGCCTCAGAGTGGGTGGAATCATAGGTCCTACTCTCTGAGCATTTAGGCAGAAAACGCTAAGCCACCTGATTATGCTAACTCTGAACATTTGTCTCCTTTTCTTTGCTATTATAGAATAAAGGGCTGAATGTTCCACTGTGACTCTCCTAAATCCTCTTTTCCCAAACAAAAAGGATACCCATCCTGTACAAACTATTTTAAGCTCTAGGAATTTGAATGAATTTAGAATACTTCCATTGGCTTATACTGCAACACGGAAGAATCAAATTCTGTTCCATTTATTTTGCTTTGAGTTTACAGGCAGCTACTAGACTTTCAGATAAATGAAATCTTCAAGTGATTTGAATAGTTACCTGCATAATGCCCTTCTTAAGGCCAGGTTTGCACTGGCTTTACCAAATGCCTGGATTTTAGTCTTGGCTCTGTGGCTATAGTCCACACAGTGTGGTCTAAATGTGGCTAATGACCACATCTGAGTGACCTTGTGTTAGTCACTTAATCTGTCTTAATCGTAATGTCCTTATTGGTGGAATTAGTGTCTAGAGGATTGGGATTCACACATTCAACACTGACTGCCTATGACAGGCAAGATACTGTCCCTGGCCCATTATAAGTGCTAATGCTTTTCGAATGAAAGGAATAAGGAAAACAAAGCTGAATCAGACTAGTTAGCAAGGGGCTTTCAAGGAAGTAGGGGGGATGCAGAAGAGTAAATCATACTTGAAAGTATATAAATAAATACATGATGAATATGACTTATTTATCTTTATAGACTATGATTCTCCATAGTCACAGTGTGATTTTAGTTGGGAAGAAACAAAGTGCTACCATTCAGTTAGAAAATGAGCTGGTACCATACCACTTTTGGGTAGGAAAATATAGATATGTCATGTACTTTTAGAACTTGAAGCATAGAATTTAATACTCAGAAAGGACTTGGGTGTCATCTAGTCCAACTTTCTCAGTTTACAGATAAGAAAATTAAGGCTTATTTCCCATTAAGATCAGAAATAAGCTATGAGTCTCTGCTATTATCATTACTATTTTATATTATTCTAGATACCCCTGTTAATGTATGAAGACATGAAACTGAAATATCAATAAACACAATTAGACATGAAACTGACAATGAGATAAACCTATTAGAAAAGAGCACAGACAATGTAATTATAAATCTAGAAAATCCAAAAGAATGACCTATAAAACTCTTAGTAAGATAATTCAGTTAAATGTCTGATTATGTGAGCAACATTAAAAATTAAGTTTTCCTTTAGGCCAACAACAATTTAATAACTTATCCGAAGAGTAAAAAGATATAATATCCAGAAAAATAAACTGTCAAGCTATGGTATGGACCTATGTGAAAACAAAGCAAAACAATGCAAAACTAAAACTTTGCTGATAGAAGTACTTTAAAAAATCAAATTCCTGGAAAAACTTATCCTTCTTGAAGTTGTATTTAAGTTTTATAAAATATTAGTTCATTTCAAATAATTAAGAGTTTGACATAGACCTAACCCAAATCCCAAATAAATTTTTTAAGAAAACTGATACATTGATTCTAAAGTTTATTTGGATGATTACATTGATTCTATCAGGAAAAATAAATAATTGATTATAGCTAAGAATTTTTGAAAAGGAAGAGAATAAAGGTGGTTTTGTCTCTTCCCAGGTAATG
>NW_007729763.1:180643-183922 GCF_000696425.1 Galeopterus variegatus | reverse complement strand
AAAAAAAAAAAAAAAAAAAAAAAAAAAAAATGGTGATGAAAAACTCTCCGTTTGGAAAACATTGAAATTAGCTCCTCTTGGGTACATCATACTTCAAAAAATTCCAATTGAGATAAAGAATTAAACATGGAAAAAATCAATAAAAACTAGAAAAATATAAATGTATATATAATCCTAGTATAGGGAAGGCCTATCTAAGCAAAACTCCCAAAACAGATACTATAAACTACTGATAAATTTGGCTGATTAAAAAGATAAATTTTTTTCTTGTCAAAGAACTAAAAACAAAATTAAAAGGCAAATGATAAACTGGATAAACTATTTGCATTATTTTTGACAACGAGTTAGCCTTAATATCTTGCTTACAATAGAACTCTTACAAATCAATAAGAAATACACTAATATAATTGGTAAAGGGACACAAAAGTCAACAACGTTGTATATTGACAAATTAAAATAAAAAAAGAAATACACTAATATAAGAATAGGAAAAATAAAATAGATATAATTAGCTAATTCAAAGGAAAAACACAATTGGCCAGTAAAATCTGAAAAATATATTCAACTCACTGATAAGAAATGCAGTAAATAGTAATGAGAAACCACTTAAATTGGCATATAGTAAAAGATAATTCTCCATAATCTGATGGTAGAAGCTTATGTTGTTATGACTCTTTTGGAAATCAGTTTGGTGTTAAGTATAACAAATATTGAAAGAGTTCATATCCTTGGCCACAGAAATTTTGCTTCTGGAGTTGGGAAGTCATAAATAATCACTAGAACATGAGACAACACTCTTTTCCTGGTAAATGGGCAGAGTAGTATAACACTACACCCCTGCTTTTACTCAATATCTATTATGGTTTGGTTAGTGCTTCATGGAGATATTACTTTCTACTTCTTTTGGCAAAGCCAAGCCACATCAAACAATGTAGTGGAGAGAAAGTCCTTGACAACACATCTCTTTAGGTCAAACGTCTAACAAACATCTTTAAAAATAATTAGTTTCCCCTAAGATATAGGAGGAAAGGCAAACTAATATGCTACATAAGAAATCTCTGCTGGGTCTGTTTAACATAAATAGCCACAGAACCAAATAACCATGTAACATTCCCTAAGGCTTTATGTGAAGTCAGCCTATAGTTTTACCATGCTGCAAGGAAATGACTTAGGTTTCTGAACAGACTCTGTGCTGAGATGCTTCTGAAGATCACTAGGACCTATAGGGACAGAGCATCCACATTTTAGTCTAGACTCTGAAGACTTTGGCAGACTTCTTCCTTTGGCAAAGCTTTGTATGTTTTGAAATTGATGGAGCATTTCATTTTTTCTGTTTTAATGGACAACAGTATGGAAGTAATTCGTCTAGGACACAGTTATTTTATAAACTGGGATCGGAAGATGTATTACTATGGGACAGCAACAGCTGCTGAAGCTCGGACGACCACGCTTAATGAGGAACTGGGCCAGATTGAATACGTTTTCTCTGACAAAACGGGCACTCTCACTCAAAACATCATGACTTTTAAAAAATGTTCCATTAATGGGAGAATCTATGGTAAGAGAAATAGTTCCTCTTTCTTAACAATATTGTTAATGGTTCTTAAACAAATAAGCAACCCCATTTTTTTGTGGCAAACCCCCAAACCATCACTGGCTTTCTTATTAATATGGGCACCACCAGCATTTAGCATAGTACTTGACACACAGTCAACACTCACACTATAGTTATTAGATAAATGTTGAATAATTTAGATGCAACTCTGGATTTGTTGCCATTTATGAATAGAGAAGTGGGTTAGAGTTATTAGTCCCTGAAGTTCCTTTCAGTGCTCCAACTGTGTGATTCTGCTATGTGGTACTCAATAGACCCATATCCCAGGGAGGACATGTTCCTGGCAGCCTGACTTATCTTGGTAAAAGCAGCATTGTATGCTTGCTTCCTATCTGCTTTTGGATTGATGTAAGTTTACGTGTTTGTGAGAATTTACTATTCATTCTCGGAGGATTCACACTTTACAGGGCTACCTTACCTTAAGTGGCCAGACAAACTATTTCATCAACACCAAGTTCCCATTTGTATGCTTTTGTCAGGATACATGCTCTGTATTTGGGTTTTCAAGCATTCTATTCTATTTCAACCAAGTCATCCTGACAATGACTGGTTAGCAGACAGTTCCTTCTGCTGAGAGCATGGAGGCTCTGCAGAACCTTCTGTTGGATTCTCCTGGGCTCCCAATCCCTCTTCACGATGCTCAGAGTGTCCAGTTTCTTAATACAGAAATCTCAGGAAGTAAAGGAAACCCAAGGAGAGGGAAACCTTTCATTTGTCTCCTGATAAGAAATTTCACACATTGCCAAATATTGTAAAGCAAGATTTGACCCTGAACAAAAACACAAATGCAAGAAGTTGATGTGTACACTCTCTGCCTTTCAACTTCCCTCTGTTACCCCTACCCCATAACCCATGGTCACCATGGTTTCCTCAGCTCTCGTCTACCCCCAGCTTCCTCTCCTGTCCCCTCTGGTAGTAGACAAGATGATTTCCAACCTGGACTTCACAAGCCCTCAGCTGTATTGTGCATTTCTTATATCAGTAACAGAATGACTGGTAAATAATATCCAACCTTTCCTTAAAAAGTTTCCTTTTATATCATTTTCAGAGGCTTTCTAAAAACACTGCCATAAATGGGAAAATTTTAGTAAGAGTATTGGAGATATTTTGAATTTGGGGAACTTTTGGATTCTTTTGCCATGTATTGATCTAATAATATCACTACTAGGAAGCAATCTTAGGGAAATTATCAGACATGTGGACCAATATTCATTTGTAAAGTTGTTTATTACAAGCCTATTTTTAGAGAAGGCCCTTGACTTCTACAAGGTATATGAATAAATCCCAAGATCTTTGCAAATCTCTAAATTTACAATCCCATGATAGCTTGTAATTTCCCTCAAAAAATGCAGGAAAGTAATGGAAAGATTTAATTTACCCTTGTAGACCCTTAATTTATATGCCATTATAATTTATAATGTATTTATAATGCCACAAAAATATATTCTTACTAAAGCAATCCCAGAATATTTCAGAATCACTTTTTCTTGTTTTTGTACAATTTGGGATTGTTTATATCATAGATCTGGGCTTTGGGGAAACGTGACATTCCACTCCAATTCATCTAAATTTTCTGTTTTCTGGTTCAGAACTATTACCTTCTTAGATTTTTTTTTTTTTTGTCTTTTTGTCTTTTTTCGTGACCGGCAACGGATCGCAACCCT
>NW_007729763.1:161736-179829 GCF_000696425.1 Galeopterus variegatus | reverse complement strand
GCCCCCGCTCCTCGCTCAGCCAGTGAGCGGCCGGTCTGCACGTGGGATCCGAACCCTTGGCAGGAGCGCCGCCGCGCTTCCCAAGTGGCACACTGTAGCAGTGTGCCACCGGGCCGGCCCATCAGAACTATTACCTTCTTAGATTTTAATTTTTCTTCACTTTCTTACCTGTGAATGGGCTTTCTTTGGGGGGACCACCTAAGATAAAAAACACAATTTTTTCCCCATGATTTTATTAGAGTTACTGCATATGGGGTAATGACTAGAATGTAACCACAGTGAGATTGAGATTTAAATTCCAGGTGTTTGGCTAGGTTCATTCACTAGCTCAGGGACTCCTACACAGCAGCTACGCAGCATTCGCAGTTCAGACCTGTGCCCCAGAGAAACAAATAACTGTTTGCCAAGTGTTTTGTGGTCATAGCATTCTGTAGTAAAGAAATAGACTTGGCTTCAAAAACCCACTCTGCTGACTTTTTAGTTTTAGTGTAGACATGTTATTTTGAACTCTGTCCTTCAGTTCCCTTAGCCATAAAGCAGGAATGAAAATCTTCATCTTGCAAGGTTGTTATAAGGACTAGTGATAATGTAAGTGCCTGACACATGGTTGATGCAGTTAACTCTCATTATTATTATTATTACAAGACATATAATCCTGGAAAATAGTATTAAACTTTCAAATGCCAACCCCAAATTGGAAAAATCATAAATGCCCCACAATGGGGAAAGCTAAAATAAATCATTCCACACCTGTAACCATTGGCTATTATATGACCATTCAAAATAAGATTCACAAAGGACTTTTAGTGATAGGAGAAATTGTCACACCTTATGTGATTATAAAACAGCAGGAACAAGAACTTTATGAGCATAATGAATATATGTGTATAAACACACACACATAGTCAATGCCCCCCAAACCCTACAAATACAGGTAGTGGTTATCTCTGGGTGATGGGACTATTAGTGATTTTTATTTTCTACCGTAAATGTCCTGTATTTTCCAATGTATCTGTACTAAGCATATATTAGCTTTATACTAAGAAAAAAGTTATTTTTAAACTTCTGGCACATATGTGGCTATGTTCTCTGCCTGCAGAAGGCATTGACATTGTTTAAGGTTTATGTGCTAATTTGACCTTGATATCACACAGATGTATCTGGCCCAAACCAAGATAGGCAAAGATGTACTGACCAAGCTGAATTGGTTTGGCTAGGATATCATTTGGATTCCCCAACAGTGAGAATAATGTGGAAGACAAAAATTTACCTCTTGCAAACATCATAGATAATGCAACAACAGAATGATAAAATTTACACAAAAACATGAGTGCCAGATTCATATTTTGTTTTGATATTCGGATATCATTTGGATTCCCCAACAGTGAGAATAATGTGGAAGACAAAAATTTACCTCTTGCATACATCATAGATAATGCAACAACAGAATGAAAAAATTTACACAAAAACATGAGTGCCAGATTCATATTTTGTTTTGATATTCAATGCCTATTGATTGCACTTTAGTTCTATCTTGGACAAATGTGAGTGTCTCTCTGCATTAATTGCCATGTTTAAGGTTACAGATTGAAACACTTCTAAGAATACTCCTATGTTTGAATTCATAATCCTATCTAGTGATGGTGCTTTAATAAGTAAGTGTATTCCTTAAAACTAAACATCTAAATCTAGTTTCAATTTCACTTGCTTTTAATTCTCAATTTTTGTTTTGTTTTGGCAGGTGAAATACATGATGACCTGGGTCAGAAGACAGAAATAACTAAGGTGTGAAAGAGCTAAAATTTTATTTTTAGTTTTAATTTCAGATTTATGTGCTTTTTAAAAATGGTAAGCTCCTAGAGGCCTGATTTCCACTATGACCAGATGAGATACTTAATGCATAACATTAAAAAAATAGATACATATCATCCAAAATTCCTTCTCATCCAGGTCCCCCAACCACAGAGTTCCCTCTGTTTTAAAATTCTTTTAGAGATAGTAATGCATATGTAAGCAAATATGAGGGTACTTAAAAAAAAGCTTGTGGAAAAATTAATTAGAAAATAATACAATTCCTTCCACGATCTTTTTGAAGACCTCTTGTACACTTCCCCATCTTTTACATAGGTGGTGGCACAATATACATACTGTTCTTCAACTTTCTTTCTCAACAATATACTTGAAGATCTTTTAGATCAATTTTAAAAAGTACTTCCTTATCCTTTTTTTATTCTTAAATAAATTTATTTTTAATCGAAATGTACTGATTGTACATATTTATGGATACAGAGTGATATTTTAATACATGTATACAATGTATGATGATCAAATCAGGGTAATTAGCATATTCATCATTATAAAACTATCGTTTCTTTGTCATGAGAACATTTGGTTTCCTCTTTTCTAGCCATTTGGGGAACATACAATAAATTATTAATTATAGATACCTAGCACTACCATATACCAGTAGCCGTATTCTTTTTAATGACTAAATGGTACTCTGTTATATTGATGTTCCATAATTTATGTAAAGAGACATTAATGTACATTTAGGTTGTTTCCAATATTTTCCTAGCAAAGAAAATGCTGCAAAAATAACTGGGTACCTATGTTCTTTCATGTGTTAAGAGAGTATAGAATTAGTTTGTAGAAAAGGAACTGGAAAATCAAAAGTTACCTGCATTTGTAATTTGATAAATATTGCAAATTGCCATCTTTAGAATTTATATCAATTTACCATGCCAACAAGCAAGTATAAGAGTGTCTGCTTTTCCCCATCCCTAACAACACAAAAGTTTTCTATCTTTGACAAGACTTTGTAAAAAGAAAATATATCAATATGGTTCTAATTTTAATTCCTCTTATTATGAGTGAAGTTGGACATCTTTTCATAATTTTTTTAACCCTTTTTTTCTATTGAATTGTTAATTTAAAAAATCAATTTATGGTCACTCTGTATATATTTGGGAAAATAGGTCTTTGTCTGTGAAATTGAGTTTCAAGTATTTTTTCCTCACTTTGTCATTTGCGCCATGATTTTTTTTCTGGTATTTTAAAAATATCTTATTTTTATGTAGTTGAAGTTTATCACTTTTTAAAAACATCACTTTTTAGTTTTGTGTCAGATATAAAGCACACCATCATTATAGAGTTAATGTTTTATATTTAAATCTTAGATCCATTTGGATCTTATCCTGGTATAGGGTGTAATGTATGAGTCCAACTTTATTTTTCTCCAGATGGCTACTCAGTTTACCCATTTATTAAAAAGCCATCTTCTTTTTCACTGATTTGAGATGTTACGTTCATAGCATACTAAACCCTTGTGGGTACTGGGTCTTTTGCTGAACTTTTGGTCTGTTCCTTTGTCTTTCTATGCATATGTCAGTACCGTACTGTTTTAATTATTGAGGCTTTAACATCTTGTAGGGTTAGTCGTATCTCAATGCTCTTTTTTTTCCAGATTTTTCTTAACCGTTTTGCCCATTTAGCTTTCCTCGTGAATTTCAGAATCAGATTGTCTTTGGTATTTTTGTTGAAATGGTGCTAAATTTATTGATTATCTTAGGAAGAGTTAATATCCTCATGATGTTGAATCTTCTTATCCAATATCATAGCATGTATTTTAAGTTACTTAAGTTATATTTTGTGTCCCTCAGAAATATTTTCAGGTTTTTTGCATAAATACCTTGCATATTTTTTGTTAATTTTATTCCTAGGTATGTTATTTATCTTTTTGTTTGTTGTTTCTAACTGGGGCTTTTCTCTCTATTATGCCTCTTAATATGAAAGCAATAAATTTATTTATTTTGTATACCACTGTCTTACTGGATTATCTCATCATTTATAGTAATTTTTAGTTATTTTTTGGGGAGGTTCCAAGTGTATAATCACATCATCTGCAAATAGAATTTTACTCCTTCATTCTAAGTTTTTACTTTTAATTTCTTTTTCCTATCTATTGCATTGCTTAGTACCTCTAGAATAATATAAAATAATGTGGTCCTTGTTTACATCTTTATTTCTGTCATTAGTGCATATGCTTCTAGTATTTGCCCCATTAAACATAATGAAGACTTTGGACTGAAATAGATATATTTTTGGAAGATCCGTTTATTCTATACACATAATTTCCATATATAAAATCTTATTTGTGTATTTATTTATTTAAAGCTTAAATTGGATACTGAATTTAGACAAATGCCTTTTATCACCTATGAGCACAATAAAATGTTTTTTCTTCCGTGGGTATATTAATATGATGAATTAAATTAACAGATTCAATATCATCCATGTTTTCCTGGAATAAATGTCATGTTAAACTTTTCTCAATGAGTTGCTAGATTCTGTTTGCTTGTGCTTTATTTAGATATATGCATTGATATTTGTAAGAGACATTGGTCTGCAATGTTCTTTTTTGCAGTAATGTTTGTTTGCTAACAATGTTGTATTTGCTTTAAAAACAGAATAAAAAACTTTCTTTCTTTTTGTACTCTGTGGGAGAGTTTATATAACATAAAAGTAATGTGTGCCTTAAAGGTTTCATAAAATTTCACTGTAAAATCATGTGGACCTGGTGCTGTTTGGGTTGGTAGCTCTTTGATAATGTTTTCTATAGTCTTTTCTACAGTCGTTATCTGGTTAGCATCTCTATGTCTTTTGAAATGTTTTGGAAAAATTATATTTTCTTAGAATATTGTTCAATTCAACCAGATTTTCAGATTTATTTGCAAAAAACAAAAAGAAAAAACTTAGCAAAGAAGTTCTTATAATTCTTTTAATTTTCTCTTTACCTGTAATTACTTCTTTTTATTATTTTTTATGTTTTATTTGTCTTTTTTCTTTCTTGTCTTGATTATATTAGTAAGTAGTTAAGTCACCCTTTTCTCCAGCAAAAAAGTAGAGCTGTTGAATTTACTTATTTTTTTCTTGTGTTTTAATCAGATCAGTAAGTTTTGCTTTTATCTTTATTAACGCCTTCTTCTTTCATTTTTAAAATTTCTTTTGTTTTTCTCTTCCTTACTTTATACTTAGATGCTTTATTTATTTATATTCTTTTCTGTTTTTTAATATAAATATTTAAGTCTATTAACTTCCCAATTTTATTACATAGATTTTGCATAGTTTTTCTCTTCCTTACTTTATACTTAGATGCTTTATTTATTTATATTCTTTTCTGTTTTTTAATATAAATATTTAAGTCTATTAACTTCCCAATTTTATTACATAGATTTTGCATATAGTTTATTAAACTATCTCTACTTTATTTATTTTTGTATTATTATTTTATCTTTATTTCTGTTATATAATTTGAACCCTCAGTTGAAATTTAACTATTGAATTTGAACCATGAGTTTTTAAGGAAGAATTAAAAGATTTCCAGGTGGCAGGTTTTTTCCCCCTAACTTTATTATACTTTTAATAAAAAAGGTATTTATTATTTCTACTTTTTGGAATTTACTGGGATTTTCTTTGTGGCTTAATAAGGTCAATTGTCAATTTTCCAGGGCCTTAAAAAGAAAGTGTACATGTTTTCTGTTGTCAAGGTATAAATTAGCTATGTATTGTTAGCTCTGTCTTATTAGTCATATAATTTAGATTCTTTATTTATCTTTTATCCATATTATCTGTTTGGGTTGAAGAAGGTAACTAAAGTGTTCTGATAATCTTTCTCTCTGTATAGCTCTTATATATTTTGAAATCTTTGTTTTGTTGGGTATTGATGCTATTTTTTTGGTGAATTGATGGTAGTAGTGGTCATATTTTTATTAGGAATTACACAATTTAACATTAAAAATGATCTTCTTTGACTCATTTAATTCTTCTTGGCTTGTATTCAATCTTATTTGATATTAAGATAATAATTCTTCATTTTTTAAATTTGCATTTGCCCACCTTTTATTTTCAGTGTTTCTGAATTGCTTTGTTTTAGGTGTGTCTATTGTGCAGTGTGTGGGGTTGGATTTTGCATTAAGTTCCAATCTTTTAATAAGTGAGTTTGGCCCATTTACATTGGACTATATCTTGCCTTGGTTCTGTTATAATATTTTAGGTTATTAATTTTTGTCTTTACATTTTTTAATAATTCTTCCCTTATATGGACTATTTTACTCTTTGTGTGTGTGTGCACGTGCACTTTTCTTGTGATATTCAGGCAGGTATTTTATTGTTTTTCTACTGTATGCTTTTAAGGATTTATATAATACTCTTAATTCGTTTTTTCCTAAGGCAGTGTCAATTAATTTCCTAATAGGAAGAATGATAAAATTATTATATTTCTCCTTCTCCCTCATATTTTCCTAATATTTTTCTTAATGATACCTTCTGGTCTTAAATATATATAGATTTCTTTTAGTTGGTTTGGAGCTTTAAATGATATCTTCTAGCCTTCAAATACGAAAATGAGAAAATCAGCATCTTCTCCCAATTTTTTTTAACTGTCTTTTCTACATAATGAATGTATGTAATATTTACACTTTGTTTCATCATCCTAATCTCTCTATTTGTTTTAAATCTAGTCCTTTAGTTACAGACATTTGGTGTTCACCACTAACTAGTCTCTTTCTCATGGTTTATTCAGTTATCTTTTATTTAGCTGAAGTTTCTCTAGTTTCAACAATGGTTCATAAGAAGTATCTGTTGATAACTCTCTCTTGACTTTATATTTGATTGACAGTTCAACTAGCTATAACCTCTTTGGGTCACAGTTTCTTCTGTAAAGGGTTTTAGGAAAGTCTAAGGCACTGTGTATTTTAGATCTTGCTTGTAAGTTACTCTTTTTTTTTTTTTTTTTTTTCCGTAATGCAGTAGTGCTCAAAATTTATTACATGAACAAAACAATCTGTGATTAAATAAGTTTCTATGATTATGGAACCAACAAAAAGTTATAGAGTGTCTTTTATACAGGTCTTCTCATAAATTTGGATATAATATAAAATGATATGATTCTATAGTCTCCAAGACAAAGCATATGCCAAACTAATTTTTCCATCAAGTGTTTTTGCAAAGACGTTATTATGGGACTAGTACTCGAGTAATAAATTTTTAGAAATACATTTTGTGTGTTCCAGAAGTCAGTATATTATCAAGGATCTTATTTACTGTTAAATTATTTTCTACTGTTTTGTTCTAGTCTTTATTGAACCCTATTTATTTCATTAAAAATTTTTTTGACCTTATTTTTTATTTATTTTTTAATATTAACTTCTCAATATATATTGTAGTTGATTTTCATGACCCTTTACACATTCCTCTTTCTCCCATCCCTCTTTCCCCTTTCCCCCCATTACATCATATCTGTTCACTTGTCTTAACAAGTTCAAGGAATTCTGATTGTCATGTCTGCTTCCCCACCCTTTATTTGTTTGTGTTTATTTATTTATATATTTTTAGCTCCAACAAATAAGTGAGAACATGTGGTATTTCTCTTTCTGTGCCTGACTTGTTTCACTTAATATAATGTTCTCTAAGTCCATGCATGTTGTTGTGAATGGTAGTATTTCATTCTTTTTTATAGCAGAGTAGTATTCCATTGTGTAGATGTACCACAGTTTCCTTATTCACTCATGTGATGATGGACATTTGGGCTAGTTTCAACTCTTGGCTATTGTAAATAGAGCTGCAATAAACATTGGAGTACAGGTATCCCTTTAACATGATGATTTCCATTCCTCTGGGTATATTCCCAGCAGTGGAATAGCTGGGTCATATGATAGATCTATCTGTAATTGTTGGAGGAATCTCCATACCATTTTCCATAAAGGCTGCACCATTTTTCAGTCCCACCAACAGTGTATGAGAGTTTGTCTTTCTCTGCAACCTCTCCAGCATTTACCATTCTCAGTCTTTTGGATATTAGCCATCCTAACTAGAGTGAGATGATATCTCAAAGTGGCTTTGATTTGCATTGCCTGGATGCTGAGTGAGGCTGAGCATTTTTTCATGTGTCTGTTGGCCATTAGTATATCTTCCTTAGAGAAATGCCTATTCAGCTCCTTTGCCCATTTTTTAATTGGGTTATTTGTTTTTTTGCTGTAAAGTTGTTTGAGTTCCTTGTATATTCTGGATGTTAATCCTTTGTCAAATGTATATTTTGCAAATATTTTCTCCCACTCTGTTGGTTGTCTTTTCACTCTGTTGATTGTTTCCTTTGCTGTGCAGAAGCTTTTTAGTTTGATATAATCCCATTTGCTTATTTTTCCTTTAGTTGCCTGTGCATTAAAAAAAATTTTTTTACCCTCAAATTTTTTGAGTGTGGAGTATAGTATTGTTTACTATAAGAACAATGTTGCACAGTAGGTCTCTAGAGTTTTTTCATCTTGCATGACTGAAACTCTATACCCATCAAATAGCAGATCCTCATATCCCCATTCTCCTGGCACTGGGCAACCACCATTCTACCTTCTGTTTCTATGAGTTTGACTACTTTAGACATTTCATATAAATAGAATCATTGTTTGTCTACCTGTAACTGGCATATTTCACTTGGCATAGTGTTGAGAATCATCCAGGTTTTAGCACATGACAAGATTTCCTTTCTTGAGAGGGAGAGGAATGACAACAATTTATTTATTTATTTTCTTTTTTAAAAAAATGTAATTTTATTAATATTATTTCTTACATTCTAGGATGTTCTAGTGGAGCAGTTGGGAGGGAGAGGGAGAAGGGAAAGGGGAAGGAAATGGGATGGAAGAAGGAGGAAGGAGGAGGGGTGGGATTGAGGCCTTTGGTACCCATCTCATTCCCATGGGACAGAAGACCAGGGGGCTTCTAGTGGTGGCTTGGTCATTGCTGGGCTGGGTGCAGATGTCAGGGGGGTGTAAAAAGCCCTCGCCCACCACCATCCCAGCTTGGGAACCCAGAGCCCTTCTTGCTGCAGCTTGGTGGTCACCGCTGGGCTGCCTGCATGGGTCGGGGGGTTGTGGCCAAGGCCTGATGCCCCCCACTGCCCCAGTTCAGGAGGGCCCAGGGCACTTCCTGCGGCCGCTCAGTGGTCATCGCTGGGCTGGCTGCACATTTTGTGGTGGTGAGGCTGAGGCCCTCATATCCTGCCCTCAGGATTGGTTGGGGGTGTCAGGGGGGGGCATTGCTGAGGCCCCTGACCCTTCCCCTCCTTTCTGGTTTGGTAGCCCAGGGGATTTCTGGTCCTTCTAGGTGTTATAGGTGTTTGGTGAAATGAGATCTTTACTAGTTAATATGAAATTTTGTCTCTGATTGTGGATACTTTGTTTTTTCTTTCAGTTGTGTTGGATTATTTGCTGTTACTACCACTTAAACTCTGTGCTGGAACTAATTTGTTGTCCCTTGCTTACTTCTAAAGTGGGAGAACTTTCTGTGGGGACCAGCACTTGAACTGTGTGGTTGAGTTAAATTGCCGCTTTGCTGCTGATTCCCTAGTGAAAGCTTTTTGTGCAGTTCAGGTTTTAATGGTTGACTTTATAGGTACTTCTGGCTCTTGAGAGATCCAGTGCACCTGGGTTGTGTAGAAACTCTGGTCTAGGCCTGAGTGTTCTCATCAAACTGCACCCCATGCAGTTCTATATTCCTGACCAGTCTTCTCTGAGTGGTCCTACTCTAATTGGGGTGCAGATCTGCTGTCCTTGCTGTGTCCCAGTGTTTTCCTGGTGGGCCTGTCTCCCCCACCACCTGTGCTGCAGACACTTCCTGTGGGACAGGCTGTGCACTGGTCCCTTATGATGACTCACTGGCTTTTGAGTGGCTCCTTTTTATCAGTTGCTGTGGCTCCTTACTCCTGTGTGGGTCCATGGGAACCCTATTAGTGGTCTTGCTGGCCTGGGGGACACTAAGGCCCTCTTCTCCCCTGTTGTCTCCAAGCAACTTCATCTGAAGGACACAGCTGCAGCTTTTGCTGGCTCCTACTCTGAGCACTCAGCAGCTCCAGCCTGGAAGTGGCCAGGGCTTGAAATGGTCAGAGCAGTTTTTTCTTTGTCTCATCATGGCTTCTCCCACCTTCATACAGTCCATAGGTCTCTCCTTCTCTTCCCTTGAGCTCTAGCATCCCCACGTTGGCTGTTGTTGCTTTTTTATTGGTGTAAATTGGTTGATTTGTGGGAGAGAGTGATGCTGGGGACCGTCTATTCCGCCGTCCTGACTGGAAGTCTCCAAGATTTCCATTTTTATGGCCAAATAATATTCCATTGAATGTATGTACCACATTTTCTTTATTCATTCATCTGTCCATGTATATTTAGGTTGTTTCCACCTCTTGGCTATTGTGAATAATGCTGCAGTAAACATGGGAGTGCAAATATCTCTTCAAGATCCTAATGTCAATTCTTTTGGATATATACCGAGAAAGGTAGTTGCTGGATCATATGGTAGTTCTATTTTTAATTTTTTGAGGAACCTCCATACTGCTTTCCATAGTGACTACACCATTTTATATTTCCACCAGCAGTGCATCAGGATTTCAATCTCTTCACATTCTCAACACTTGTTATTTATGTTTTTTTTATGATGGCTATCCTAATGTGTAAGATAATACCTTATTGTGGTTTTGATTTGCATTTCCCTGATGATTAGTGATTTTGAGAAATTTTTCATATACATGTTGGCCATTTGTATGTCTTCTTTGGAGAAATATCTATTCAAGTCCTTTGCCCATTGTTAAATTGAAGGTTTTTTGTTTTGTTTTTGTGCTTTTTTCTATTGAGGCATAGGAGTTCCTTATATATTTTGGCTATTAATCCCTAATCAGATATATGGCTTGCAAATATTTTCTCGCACTTCACAGGTTGGCTTTTCACTACATTGGTTGTTTCCTTCGCTGTGCAGAGGCTTTTTAGTATGATTTAGCCCCACTTACCTATTTTTGATTTTGTTGCCTATGCTTTTGTTATCATAACCAAGAAATCACTGCCAACACCAATGTTATGAAGATTTTCTCCTATGTCTTCTTCTAGGAGTTTTATAACTTTAGATCCTATGATCAAGTATTTACTCCATTTTGAATTGATTTTTGTGTATGAGATAAAGTAAGAGTCCAGTGTGATTCTTTTGTGTGTGGATATCCAGTTTTCCTAACTGGGTTTGTTGAAGAGAATATACTTTCCCTGTTCTGTAGCCTTGGCACCCTTATCAAAATTTATTTGCCAGTACATGTATGGGTTTATGTCTGGGTTGTCTATTCTGTTCTATTGGTTTATATATCTGTCTTTATGCCAATATCATACTGCTTTGATTACAGTAGCTTTGTAAAATGTTTGAAATTAGAGTGAGGGCTCCAGCTTTGTTCTTCCTCAAGATTGCTTTGGGTATTCAGGGTACTTTGTGATTCCACACAAATTTTAGTATTGTTTTTTCTGATTCTATAAAAAATGCCACTGTGAGTTTAATAGATATTGCACTGAATTTGTAGATCACTTTGGGTAATATGGACATTTTAACAATATTAAGTCTTCAAACCCATGACCATGGGATACATTTTCATTTATTTGTATTTTCTTTAATTCATTTCATCAATGTTTCCTAGTTTTTAGTGTACAGGTATTTTGAGAGCCCCAGACTAGATTGGGGTTCTAGTAGCAGAGTGGCTATCAACCCTGCTCTAATGGAAAATAAAGGGAAGCTGTATGTGTGTGTTTATAGTGTGCCTTTCATGACTATTTCTTTTACCTGGCAGACAGCCTAATGCCTAGTCGTCCAGAGAGTCTCTCATATGGGAAACTTGTTGATACTGGCAGATGCCCTTTTGGCTCTTATCTGATTTGTGTCCAGTTTATGTCTGCCTGGCCATCGCTCTGGTGTTGGGGGCCCATGCTTTGTTTTCTCCAGTATTCTGGGGTAAACCCAGCCTGGGGCAACCCCTAGTTCTTCAGATGGAAGGCAAAAATTCAGTACAGTATCACAAAGGCAAAAACTCAGTACAACACCACAATAGGAAACAAGTTCAAAGATTTTTACTTAAAAATCCTGGGCAAGGAGGACTTAAAGAGTCTGGAGGGCAGTCTTCCATCCCTGGGTCACTTGAGGTGAGAATAAAGAGCTAGGCAGAGAGAGAAAAATGCATGTGGCCATTAGCAGTATATGGAAGGGAACAGAGCATGTGTGGCGGGAGGCAGTTTGCTAGGCAGGAGAGATGTCTCTAAGTTCTTATGTCTGGCCATTGACTGGAGCCATTTGGTTGTGGTGCAGAACTGAAAACTATGTCAAGAGTGATTGAGCCCTGCTTTTGGTATGAAAAAGTTAAATTTGTGTTCAAAATGGATACTGAGGCAACATAAAGTTATAAAAATTCTTTACAACAAGTCTTCCACTTCCTTTGTTAAGTTTGTTCCTTGGTATTTTATTCTTTTTGATGCTATTGTAAATGAGATTGTTTTTTTAATTTCCCTTTTGGAATGCTCTCTGTTATTGTATAGAAATGCAATTCGTTTTTGTGTGCTGCAACTTTACTTTAAAATTTTTTGCAGTATCTTTTTCTTGTAGGTGTTCTCTCCAATTTCACCTTAGTTTCTGTGGCAGTCCTATTTTTTTTTTCCTGCTTCTTTCTTCAACACTGCTGATTACTTTCTTCTCCCCCTATTTTCTAACCACCTCCTCCCTGAGTTTTTGCCTTTTGCTATTGTTTCATAGGATTAATGGCTTCATTCAATTTTTCTTTTTAAAATTAATGAGAAAATGTTTGGTCACAGTTTTCTTCTGCTCTGTGGTAACTAGTGAGAGTATTTCATATTATATTTATTTTTCCCTTACTTTCCATACTCTTTTTACAATATCACTCCTATAGAAGCATTTTTAAAAAGTTATCCGTTATTGAAGGAGCTGAATTTTTCTTCAATCAGGTAATTAAAAGAGATTCATGTGGGAGGGAAGAGTGAGGGGAATGTCTTTCTTCTGATTCAGGATTTTGTGTTGAGTGTGATCAGCTGTTACCTTGTGCCAGCCTATGGCAATACGTCACAGCTCTTTCTCTCTGCTTAACCCAGAATAGGCATGCTTCCTGGAAATTCTGCTCCTCTCTGGAATTCCTTGTTTAGCCTTGACTTCTCTGCCTCTGGGAACAAAGTAGGTCCAGGAACCTCTTTTGCCAGTTGGTTCACATCCTTTACCACTGTTGCAAATAAGACTGTGTTCCTTCCCTGTAAGATTTTGTTTTAGAGGCTTTTTTTCTGAGATCTTTGACCACCCTGAGCTTTCCCCCTCTCCCGCCTGTATTACTCCTCCCTTGTAACTATCCCTCACTGCCACCCATAATTCTTTCTTCTTCACTTTGGTTACAGTTACACCTAATTCAAGGAGGTGTGGGTTTTGTTTCTACTCATTTCCCTAAAAACGGAGTTCGTCTTTTGTTTTCCATTGTCTCTCTCTCTCTGGGGGTGATTTCTAGCAAGACAAGGAGGAAGTCTGTCTTTATGCTATGATGAGCAAATCAAAAGTCTCATTAATATTTGTTAACCTATCAATGCCCTTCCTGCAAATGCCTGCTTTTGTAATTTCAGAGATAGTTTTAGAATGCAGTAGGCAAGTCATCCAGAAGTGGGGAAAGGCAGCCTTAGTAATTGTCTGGAAGAGTTTGGCTTCTGGCAGACAAAGCCATTGAGAACCTGGCCCCTTCCTGTCTTTCCAGATTCATCTTTGGGTATGTGCCCCACATGCTTCAGCCATACTGTACTCCTTAAAGTCTTTTCAAATGAACCATACTCACTTTCTCACATAGGACTCTGTAAATGTTGAACACTTACCCTAAAACAATCTTGCCCCAGCTGTCTGTCTGGCTAACTCCTGCTCATCTCTCCAGCCTCAACTTAGATGCTACTTGTCTGGAGATCTTTCCTTGATACCTCTGTACCCTTGTCCCATCCCCCTGATCAATTGTGTTTACTTCATCACAGCACTTATTATATAATGACATTTTTTGGTTCCTCACCAAAACAGACTGAATTTCATGGAGGGCAGGAATGGAATGTAGTTTACTACTCTATCCCCAGCACCTAGAACACTGCCTGGCCCATAGTAGGTGCACAATAACTTTGATGAGTAAATGTTGAGTGTCTATTTCAAAGAATGCTGTATTGCATATGAGTTAATGAATGGTTGGCATGTCTTGAAATTCTCAACAATATGTGTGCTCATTACTGGAGTTACTATTAAAATAATCCCTTTTAAATGTTTTATCTTTTCACAAGAATAAAATGACATATTTTCTGTTTCAAATATCTAAATAGTTAGTATAAAAAAAAGTCAAACCATAAGGTGGCATAAGCTCCCTGAGGGTAGGGATTTTTTTCTGTCTTGTTCACTTCTGAATCCCCATCACCTAGAAAAGTGCCTGGTACATAGTGGGCACTCAATATGTTTAATATAGTTTCTAAAATTCAATCTGCCAAACAAAGAAAATGTTTGTTACCAAAAATATCAAAGCTCCAAATGAAAACTTTGGAATCGAAATACACTTTAAATAAGGCCATAAAATACTTTTACTTTCATATCTAAAATATACCTCAGTTCTTGATAAAGACTTAAATTACAGTGAGATGATGAAATATTTGTAATCTTTATGAATCTTGGACCTTTATGACCCAGGCTCCATAGTTAAGAAAACATCATCTGGATAGTCAAAGTAGTAATAAAGGAATTCCAACTTTTAATTTATGTCCTTTCAAAAACATAGATGAATGGACAATAACAAGTCACCACACACTGAGAAAATTTCTGTGATAAAACGTGAGGGATTAGAGCCAAAATACATGAAACAATATGACCTAACATAATTTAAAAAATAGAATAGAACATACCAACAACAATGATAAAACTCTAACGCCAACACAGACATTTGAGAAGTTATGGCATTTATGATATAAGAACAAGATACTCTGGAAGGAACACAGCCAGGAAAAAAAATCTCCTGGAAATTAAAAAAAAAAATTGTGACAAAATAAAATGTTCAATAGGAGTGTTGGAAGAGTAAGCCAAGGACTCTCCCAGAAAGTAGAATGAAAGGAGAGAGTCAGAACATAGGAGAATGAAGATAAAATAGAGGGTCCACTGGTAGATCCAAAATTTAGCAAGATGATTTCCAAAAAGAAAAAACAGAAAAAAATGAAGAGGAAAAAATTATAGAAGAAATATCAGAAGAGAATTTTCCTGAGTCTTCCAACTGAAAAAACCCTCTGAAAACTCAGAGACAATGAATGAAATAAGACCATCTTCTGTAAAATTGCAGGACACTAAAGATAAGAGGGGAACTTACAGCTTATAGCTTTTAGAGGAGAGAAGTAGGCCACTAACCAAAGAATGTGAGTCAGACTGGTTTCTGACTTATTAGCAACACTGGGTGCTAGAAGACAGTGGAGGGAGCCCTTCAACTGGTTCTCAATCTAATATTCTATAGTGTGTCAAACCATGAGACAAGTGTGAAGGCAGAATAAAGACATTTTCAGGCAAAATGGCTAATGACGTTTACGTCCCATGATTTTTTTCCTATGAAGTAATTGGAAGATTTGCCACAGCAAAATGTGAGTTAATTAAGAAAGGAACTGGCATGGGATGAGGATACAGTGACTCCAGCCCAGGAGAGTAATTAAAGAAATCCCAAAACGCAGCTGAGTAGCAGACCTGGCAAACAATCAGCCTTGAGTGGACTAGACCGTGAAGATGTGTATAATAAAGTGCCCTTCTTGCCTCTGCGGTGAACATTATTTCAAAGACAGACCCATCTACCATTTTTGGATTTTCAACTTTTAGGATCAATCCTGAGACCAGTGAACAAGATTTAAGTTTGGCTACAGAACAGAACACCAATGTTTTAAATTCTACAGTGAAATAGAAAAAAAATGAATGATAGGTTGGAAGAAGAAACAATGGATGCGTGAAGAGGAGATGGGGAGTGGGTGATAACCTCATCTTACCAGTCAGGGAGTGTTCAGAGTTGATGAACAGAGTTGATAAAACAAAGCAAAACAGTCCTCCGTATGTTACTTAAAGTTACAGAAGTAACCAGTAGGGAAATTAAAAATACGGATATGTCTGTTTGTTAGAAGGGGAAAGGAAAGTGGAGAAGTGGAATAAATGACCTAAATCTCATCTCAGTACGAAAGGATGCTTGTANTGAAAACTCAGAGACAATGAATGAAATAAGACCATCTTCTGTAAAATTGCAGGACACTAAATATAAGAGGGGAACTTACAGCTTACAGCTTTTAGAGGAGAGAAGAAGGCCACTAACCAAAGAATGTGAGTCAGACTGGTTTCTGACTTATTAGCAACACTGGGTGCTAGAAGACAGTGGAGGGGGCCCTTCAACTGGTTCTCAATCTAATATTCTATAGCGTGTCAAACCATGAGACAAGTGTGAAGGCAGAATAAAGACATTTTCAGGCAAAATGGCTAATGACGTTTATGTCCCATGATTTTTTTCTTATGAAGTAATTGGAAGATTTGCCACAGCAAAATGTGAGTTAATTAAGAAAGGAACTGGCATGGGATGAGGATACAGTGACTCCAGCCCAGGAGAGTAATTAAAGAAATCCCAAAACGCAGCTGAGTAGCAGACCTGGCAAACAATCAGCCTTGAGTGGACTAGACCGTGAAGATGTGTATAATAAAGTGCCCTTCTTGCACTTCTTGCCTCTGCAGTGAACATTATTTCAAAGACAGACCCATCTACCATTTTTGGATTTTCAACTTTTAGGATCAATCCTGAGACCAGTGAACAAGATTTAAATTTGGCTACAGAACAGAACACCAATGTTTTAAATTCTACAGTGAAATAGAAAAAAAATGAATGATAGGTTGGAAGAAGAAACAATGGAGGCATGAAGAGGAGATGAGGAGTGGGTGATAACCTCATCTTACCAGTCAGGGAGTGTTCAGAGTTGATGAACAGAGTTGATAAAACAAAGCAAAACAGTCCTCTGTATGTTACTAAAAGTTACAGAAGTAACCAGCAGGGAAATTAAAAATACGGATATGTCTGTTTGTTAGAAGGGGAAGGGAAAGTGGAGAAGTGGAATAAATGACCTAAATCTCATCTCAGTACGAAAGGATGCTTGTAGACGAGGTCTAATACTTACGAATCCAGAAAAAGGTGGTCTAAGTGCACAATTTAGAGTTCTCAAGGCAACTATCTGATGTACCTTCTGAAGAAGTTTGAGAGCATTTTCCTCTGAGGAGTAGGATTGGGGCTGTGGTGGTAGTGGGTGGGGGAATAAAGGGTCTATTTCTTTACTACATAAGCTTTGGTGTATTATTTGATTTTGTAACCATCTGCATGCATTGCTTTGATTGAGAATATTAAAAGGAATCATATACGAAAAAAAGCTTGTATACTGTAAACAGTTGACAAATGGTGGCCATTATTAAATTAGTGAGCAGGCAGGGATATAATCACAAATTAGATTAACGAGTTGTGATGGCAAAGTATTTAAAGCATGGATTTTGGGCTATGCTTGAGTCCTGGCTCTGCCACTTTCTATGTGGTGGGCCTTGACAATGCTCAGATTCTCATCTGTAAAGTAGGGATAATAATAGAATCTACTACACGTGGTTGTTAGGAAGATCATATATAATAATTCATGTAAAGCTGTTAGCATGGTGTCTGGCCCATTGTAAAGATAATTATAAATATTTATCATTTTTATTCAGTAGTATAAATTTGAGAATAAGTCTGGTCTCAAGGAACAAGGGATCTACACTGCAGGTATTAACAAGTTCTGTGACTTGGAATGGGTAATTAAAATTGCCCACAGCATTGTTTCTCTTTTGAAAAGTAGTTATAATAGCATCTGCTCTTGTAATTTTAGAATCAATTACAAAAATTAACAAAAACTCTAACAATAATCCTGGGAAAGGTAGTGTGAGCTCTGCAGCTGATAAGCTGTTATACATAGGTGTTCAGAGTAGAACCTTCTGTGGGCTCACTCCTGAAATAAATGCAGGTTTATAATTCCTTACCCAAAACTTGGGGGCCAGATGTGTTTAGGAATTTAGAATTTTCTGGATTTAGAATGGTATTATGGTATGTGTGCCATTATATTATGTGATATCTCCAGTGAGATCTGAGAAAGTACCCCATAATCAAACACGTTAATATTTTTGCATTGGATAATATTAATTACAAGTATTAAGTGAGCT
>NW_007729763.1:159721-161406 GCF_000696425.1 Galeopterus variegatus | reverse complement strand
ATAATCAAACACGTTAATATTTTTGCATTGGATAATATTAATTACAAGTATTAAGTGAGCTTAAAATGTCTATAATTAGGGGCCGGCCCGGTGGCACACTCGGTAGAGGTCGGCGCTCCCGCCAAGGGTTTGGATCCCATATAGAGACCAGTCCACTCACTGGTTGAGCACGGTGCGGGCGTGACACCGAGGGTTGCGATCCCGTTACCGGTCACAAAAAAAGACAAAAAAAAAGGGGGAACACGGTGCGGGCGCGACACCGAGGGTTGCGATCCTGTTACCGGTCACAAAAAAAGACAAAAAAAAGGGGGGGGGAAATGTCTATAATTAGACATATACCATTCCAGGTTGCATATCGCTGCCAAAATGAGCTCAAGCCAGGTCAGGTTTCGCTATCAAGCAGGTTTTGAAAAAACCGTCAGTTTTCTAGGTTTTCTTTGTATTTTGGAGATGCAACGAGTATTTGAGGAACTGTACAGCCACTGGAGACTTTTCTTTCCCATATGCTTTTGGTAGGTTCACTGCTTTGGTGCATGACTCTGAAATAAAAAGATTATATTTAACAGTAATGATGAAACAGCCATTTTAGTGCCAGACATTTGAGGCTGCAGAATCATACAAACTCTAAAAATATTCGGAAGAAATATTTTTGAATTTTAAAAGATTATTGTTGGAATGAGGTTTATAGTTCTTTCTGTTGTCATTGTTGTTCTTCTACAGAAAAAAGAACCTGTGGATTTCTCAGTCAAATCCCAAGCAGATAGAACGTTTCAGTTCTTTGACCAGAGTCTGATGGAATCCATTAAACTGGGCGATCCCAAAGTGCATGAATTCCTTCGGTTACTTGCTCTCTGCCACACCGTAATGCCGGAGGAGAACAGTGCAGGTAAGTGAAAAGTGTGTCTGAGTGGTGAGGCTTGTTTTTTGTTTTTTAAAATCAAGACTGATGTTGAATTTGGAGGATTTTAAAATTAAACATAGAACATTGCATAAGGGGTTTACCTGTCACTAGCTTTTCTTTGTATTTGTTTATATCCTAAATGTTTTCCAAAGAATGTAGACAGACTTAAAAGAAAAAGAAAAGAAACAGGGGCAATGGAAAGATGAGGACCCAAATATGCCAGTTAAAGGGATGAACTCCTTCTTATGATTGAGCACATGTGACTGTGAGCTTCCTGGTAGCCAGGACAAATAGGCAGATACGGTCGCATCACATAGCTCTCATTGTCAGTGTGCACTTCTAATAGATGCAGACAGTCATCAGGCAGATGCTTAGAATGATTTTTTTCAGTAATGGGGATAAATTTACACTGATCTTAGAATACTCTAGTTCCATTGTGCACAAATCCTCATACTTTCAAGACTGCTGTTTGGAGCTCAGGGTTCACAGAATAGAACAAAACTAACTGGATCACTTCAAATTTTGAAGCTGTGAGGCAGGTAGATAATGGTATAGTGAATTGGCTTCTTGCCCCAATTGAGCCCAATCCATTTCATTTCCAAGTTTTGTTTATTTCTGCTACCAACTATCAAGTTAAAATTACTACCCGAGCAATTTCAACTTTAAAGTGAAATATATAGTGACATATGTGTGTGTATGTATACATATATATGTGCACATATACACCTGCACATCTTTCTCTCTTTTTCTCTCTGTGTATACACACACACACACACACACACAC
>NW_007729763.1:154473-156873 GCF_000696425.1 Galeopterus variegatus | reverse complement strand
ATAAATGGGATCATACAGTATGTACTCTTCATATAAATGGGATCATACAGTATGTACTCTTTTGTGTCTGGCTTCTTTTAGGCAATGTAGCAATGTAATGTTTTTATCATTCATTCATGTTGTTGTATCTAGCAATAGTTTATTTTTTTCTATTGCCAAGTAATATTATTTTCTTAAATCTCTCTCTCTCTCCCTCTTTCTCTCTTTCTCTCTCCCCCGCTTATGAATGAGGCTATGCAGTATTTCTCTTTCTGTGCCTGATTTATTTCACTCAACGTAATTTTCTCCAAGTTCATCCATGTTCCTGCAAATGGCAGAATTTCATTCTTCTTTTAGGGCAGAGTAGTATTTCATTCTGTGTGTGTGTATATATATATTCTGTATATATATATATATATATATATATATATATATTCTGTATATGTATATATATATCACATTTTCCTTATGCTGAGTAATATTCCATTGTATGAATATACCACAATTTGTTTTTCTAGTCCTCTGGTGATGTACATTTGGGTTGTTTCCAGCTTTTGGCTGTTATAAGTAAAGCTCCCACAAACATTTTCATATCTTTAAAAAATATGTTTATTTTAATTTGTTTTGGGTAAATACTTTGGAATGGAAATTGCCAGATCATACTGTTGGTATATGTTTAACTTTATAAGAAACTGCCCAATTTTTTCCCCAAAATGGTGGTACCATTTTACATTTTTACCATCGGTGTATGAGAGTTCAGTACCTCCACATTTTTATGAACATTTAGTATTATTACTCTTTTAAATTTTAACCATTCTAGTAGATATAGGCTAATATCTTTTCTGCCATTTAAAGGGATTTTTGTCTTGAGGTGAGTTAGACATATGTACTGCTTTGAAATATCAGATTAGGAGGGTACTTCAAAAAGTTTGTGGAAAAATAGGACTAAATATGATATGANCACCTTTTGTCTCTTAGTCTCTCTTTTTATAAAATCTTCTTATGGATTTATTCCATTTTTATTTCTGCTGGTTTGGAAATAACATACCTTTATTTTAGTGGTTAACCTAGAAATTTTAGCACTATTAACTTAACAAAGCCTAAGCCTTCCTTTGAACAAAACAAGGACATTAGAACCCTTTAAAATTAATCAACCCTGTCCTTACTTATATAATACTCTTGTCATGTATTTTAATTCTTTTTTATTCCTACAGATGTTATTTTTACTGTTTTTTTATAGTCAGTGTTTGTTTGGATTTTCATTGCATACCCTCTTAAAAGGGCACAGATTTCCAATTCACTACTGAGGGAGTTGTCCTTATGGGGCCTAGTTTTAAGAGGTTGTCTCCCAGTAGACTTCTTACCGTGGGCAGGCCCTGGGTGATACCTTTTCTAATCAAAGCCCTGAGTGACTGGAAACCAATGATCATGTTCTCCTGTCAGAAAATGCCCTCATGGTAAAAGCAGACTAAAGTGCTTCTTTTATCCTGCCTGTGCTCTTTTTCTCAGTCTCTAACCTGAACAAGTCTTGCTTTCTTGCCAGGTTGTAAATGTATTAAAGAATATTAAAATGTTTTTATGGTTGTTTGTAGCAGGAGAGGTTGGTCCTGGCACCCAGCTTCCCTTGTTGCCAGAAGTTATTTTATTTCATAAGCAGATCAGGTAGTTGCCCTGTTTTTTCCTCTTTTGAATTTCAAAAATTAATTCATGCCCATTGTGTCAATTGCAAGAATACAATAAAAAGATTTATAAAGGCAAAGCTAAAGAAAAAAAAATGCAAAGCTAATTATTTCTTTCCTGAACTCCTCCAATCTCACCTATGTAGAGGTAACCAGTGGTAACATTTGGCGTGTATTATTTCACCCTGTCCACTTGCTTATACATATATATGCAAGAATATATGCAGACATGTAGGTGGTTTATTTATTTTTACCAAAAAGGAATAATGGTATAGCCATTAATTGGCAACTTGTTTTTTTTCACAGTTTATCTTAGACATCACTATAAATCAGCAAATATGGATCTAGCTCTGCCTACTTTTTCTAATTCATTTTTTTTTTTTTTTTGTCTTTTTGTCTTTTTTCGTGACTGGCAACGGAGCGCAACCCTCAGTGTCGCACCTGTACCGGACCGGGACCGGCCACGGGATCGCAACCCTCGGTGTTGCCCCCGCTCCTCGCTCAGCCAGTGAGCGGGAACCGGTCTGTATGTGGGATCTGAACCCTCGGCGGGAGCGCCGCCGCACTTCCCAAGCGGCGCACTGTAGCAGTGCACCACCGGGCTGACCCCCTAATTCATTTTTAAATACAAGCATGATAAAATTTAAAAGCTTACTTTATACATAGTGTTTTTGAAGTATCTTTTTATTTTGCTTATTTTATCCCTTCTCTCTCTCTTTCTTTCTTTTCTTTTCCCTATTAC
>NW_007729763.1:152243-154173 GCF_000696425.1 Galeopterus variegatus | reverse complement strand
GAGTTAATATATTTCAAAGTGTTTTAATCTGTGAAACATTCAAGGCACATCTCCAGTCATGAAAAATACAAAGATGTGATCTCTGACCTAAGAAACTTGGAGCATGGTGGAAAGAGAGACTCAGAAACAGATGCTTTTCTATAAGATAATAAGGGCTACAGTGGTAGGATGCGTGGAGTCCTGTGGCATCCCAGAGGACAGGCATCTGGTTCAGCTGGTTGGTGAGCGGAAGTCTGAGGACAGGAAAGATTTTTAGAGACGATGCTTGAGTTGGGTGTTAAAGAATGATTTGGAGTTGTCATTGGAATTCTATGAATGTTAGTTATTGTTCTCAGTATTGATATACTTGTTTCTTTTTCTTTTAGGACAGCTGATTTACCAAGTTCAATCACCTGATGAAGGTGCTCTAGTGACTGCTGCTAGAAATTTGGGGTTCATTTTTAAGTCCCGCACCCCAGAGACAATAACAATAGAAGAGTTGGGAACACTAGTTACTTACCAATTGCTTGCCTTTTTGGATTTCAACAATATCAGAAAAAGGATGTCTGTTATAGGTATGGTTGGTAGCTGAGATTATTTTTGATATTTTGATAGTAGTATGGTTATGTTGATGCTTTTCCAGGATTATTTCACTCTTGGCTATGTGCTGAAAGTTGTGATATTTTTGTAACTTTGTTACGTCCTATGATCCTCAACTTAGCCTCAACACTGTAGTAAAATATAACTAACACTGAACAAGTGTTATTATGTGCCCAGCACTATTCTAAATGTTCTATGCGAATTAACTGATTTAGTTGTCACAACAACCCTAATAAGGTAGATACTGTTATTCTTTATGCCCATTTTATAGATCATAAAACTGAGACACACAGAGGTTGAGTAACTTGCCCAGGTTCACAAAGCTTGAAGTGGAATAACTGGAATTCAAACCCAGAGCCCATTCACTTAATCACTAATACTGGCTCAGGATGAGCTTCTGAATTTCTTGGCACCTGCTAGTTTTTGTTACCATCATCATCAGCCTCTGCATTATCATTCATTTTCTCTGTTCACCTCCATGCTGGAGATGACCGCCTTGTGCTGTGTTTAGCACCGCAACAAATCCATGCTTTCCTAACTCCATGCTATTTCTCAATGCTGCTTCAACGTCCCTCTTCTTCTTATGTAGCTCCTTTTTCCATTCCTCACAACAGATATTCTAAACCTTTGTCTTTCCCTCAAGTTCTCAACCCTGCCATGATCTGTCTGCTTTACTCTTGAACGCCAAATTCACTCCTGTTGCTCTGACAAAATAAAGGCCCTCAGGAATGCTCACCTTCGACTTATTCTTTTCTCCATCCTCCCTTTGATCCCCAGTCTATATATATTTACTCATTCTCTCTCCTGCATCAAGAAAAGTTGCTCTTGTTCCTTTTCAAAGCTGAAGGTTCCACCTGGTTCCATCCTTTGTCCCTCCTTGCTTGCGTCTTTGTTTTCTTCTTTGCTACCAGCTCCTTCCTGCAGCCTGCAACCCTGTTATCCTGTTTCCTTGAAGATACTTCTCATATTTTGATGTCCACTGATTTTGCCAGCCTATTTTTCTGCTTTCCATCACAGATTAATTTCTCAAGGCTAGTTTTTTCCCTCACCTTTCTTACTGTTTTCAGTCCATTAGGTTTATGTTTCTGCTTTTACTATTCCATAAAGAATGCATTTTCAGAAGTTTCTGATCACCTTGTAATGCCCAATCCAATGGCCATTCCTTATCTATCTTTTTTTTTCTTTTTACTTAGTAATATTTGATATGCTGTCCTTCTTCTCTTGACAGTCCTCTTTTGGCCTCTGTGACCTCGCTGGCTCCTGTTTCTCCTCTTGTCCTGCATTTTCCTTCTCAAGCTCCTTTGCTGACTACTCTCCTTCATCCCATTCTTCAATATTGGTGTCCTTTTCT
>NW_007729763.1:149221-150880 GCF_000696425.1 Galeopterus variegatus | reverse complement strand
TGTTCTCCAGTCACTTGCCATCATAATTACAATAAGACCTAAACAATTTAGCATGACTAACAAGTCTTTGCATGAGCTGGCCATTGCCTACTTGTCCAGCCCACTCTCCCTCCATGTTTTAGCTGTGCTGTCTTGTTGCTGCTGCTGTTCCCCACCTCGTCACCACCAACACCACTTTGCATTAGTGTCTCCCCTGCCCAGAATGCTGTTTGTTTTGATCATTACTACAGGGGATCAAAACATGCCACCCTGAAATATGTCACTTTGGGATAAGAATCATTTCGAGTTGGAGGCAAATTAGAAGCCTTTCTAAAGCTTCCCTTTCCTGACTAAAAGCAGAAACATCTGAGAAATGTGGACTGCCATAAATCTCCTCTCCTGGGGAAGTTTAATGGTCATAAAGAAGACAGAAAGTTGTCTTAGATGGATCCTCACTTACTTTTAACAACTCCGTATTCTTTATGCCCTTAGGCTAATGGTTCTCAAACTTCAGCTCCCATCAGAATCACCCCATCAGAAAACACAGATTGTTGGGTCCCAGCCCTGACTTTCAGGCCTCAACATCTCCAGAATCCTCAGTCATCACCCTATTCTAAGTCTTTTTTCCTCAGAAGCATCAGAGTAATCTTTCTAAAAATAGCCCCATAAACCCTTTTTATCAAAAAAGCCTTTGTCCTTTTTTCTTAATTCCCATGCCACTGCCTTAGTTAAGGGTCTTGTCATTGCTTGTTTGTATTATTGCAATATCTTCAAAACCATCCTCCCTAAAAATAATGCTCTGTGCTGATGCTAGGGTATTCTTTCTAAAACACAGGCTGATTTTGCCACCACCTATTTAGAAAATATTGGTGGCTTCCCAGAACTTAAAAGGTAAAGCCCTCAGTATGACATACAAAATTATTTGCAAGCTGGTGTCAACCTACTTTTCTTCTACTTCCCAAAACTTGAGCTCTGTCCTCACTAGACCTCACCATTCCCAGGGTGCACTGTGCACTCTTCTCTCCTTTGCACACACTGTTCCCCCATCTAGAACACTCCTTTCCCTTTCTTCTCTTCTTGGAAAACTCTTACTCATCTGATAACATCCAATTCAAATGTCACCCGTTCTGTCAATTCTTTTCCTGTTCCCCAAGTAATCACAGTCTTCTGAGTTCCCCAGAGTGCCTAGTTCATAACCCCAGTGTGATCCCAGGCCCACGACACTCATGACTATCCCAGTTGGTTGACTGTGTGCTACCTGAGGGCAGGTGCTGTGCCTTAGACTTCCTGAACTGCCCAGGGCCAAGCACAGAGCTTGGTACACAGTAGGTTTTCTATAAATGTTCGTTAAATAAAATTTAACCCAACATTTTGTAACTTACAAATATCTTAATCATCATATCAAATAGATTTCTACCTTGGAAAACATTCGTATATATGTAATGGTAGGGTTTTTGATCTCTAACTACCAGAAACCAGCCCTCAGAGATTGCTCTCAGCAGGCAAAAACCAGACCACATCTGAGGATGCTTATTTTGTCTGACACCAGGCTGTAGGCAGTCATCGTCGATACCGCTGATGAGTGCACATGCTGCTCTAGGTGTTGGCCTAGTGTTGTGTCAGCAGGAGCTATCTTCTGTTTTCAGCCTCTGGGGAGGTGCTATTGACACTGGTTTGGCC
>NW_007729763.1:144730-148792 GCF_000696425.1 Galeopterus variegatus | reverse complement strand
TTTTTGATCTCTAACTACCAGAAACCAGCCCTCAGAGATTGCTCTCAGCAGGCAAAAACCAAACAACATCTGAGGATGCTTATTTTCTCTGACACCAGGCTGTAGGCAGTCATCGTCGATACCGCTGATGAGTGCACATGCTGCTCTAGGTGTTGGCCTAGTGTTGTATCAGCAGGAGCTATCTTCTGTTTTCAGCCTCTGGGGAGGTGCTATTGACACTGGTTTGGCCCTGAATTGGTTTCTCTGTGTACTGAGGGTGTTGACAAAAACCTAAGATTGCTACACAGGGAGACTTTTGGCTTTTCTTCAGTGTTGGTCACCATTACAGGCTGTGGAGAAATCGCAGCCTAACCGCAAACATCAGATGTTTGCCTTAATGGATCCCATATGAAGAAAGGTAGTGTTCCACCACAGAGCGGGAGGGGGTCTGCGGGCTCGATTTTCGTTCTGTTTGGTTTTCAATCAGGAGGAATTTGAGAGGGACTCAAGTAGGGTAGAAGAGTCTCTGTTTGATAACAAGGCAAGAAACAATCCTAGTCTCATGATTGTCACATGCGTCGTCTGTGGGGACGACACCCTGATGTGAAGGCTCAGATGTTTGCTGCTGCTCCTCCCGCTTCTTCCTTGGCTACTCCTTTTCCTTCTCTCCTCTCCTTCTTCCTCTTCCTCTCTTCCTTCTGCTTATTATTTTTTTTCTTGGCTATCATTCACAAAATCATCAATGTATAGTTTCCATACCAGTAGCACTTTCCTTCTGGAGCAAGAGCCCAGATTGAAGTCAGAGGCATCTAAATAGAAATTGTCTTGGCTATCATTCACAAAATCATCAATGTATAGTTTCCATACCGGTAGCACTTTCCTTCTGGAGCAAGAGCCCAGATTGAAGTCAGAGGCATCTAAATAGAAATTGATTTCTAGAAAGAGTTTTATCAGAGGGTATAGTATCTACTATACTGGTAAACACATAAATCTCATTATATAGTTTTAGAAGGACCAATTCTGCTAATTCTGAAAGTAAAAATATAGAGATAAAAGTTAAAGATAGTTATTAATAGAGGCAAGTGACAGAGAAGCATTAAAGAAGAATCAATAATAGCTCCTTGTAAAGGTGTTAAAAGGTCTCTAGATAAAGATTGCTTGACTCCAAACTTTTTAAAGATTATGAAAACACAAATCACACTGTCACGTGACAGGCATTTCTCTGTATGGATGTGCGAGCAGTGCTGACATACTAGGATGCCAAAGCAGAATTATTCATTAGCTTTTGCAGTGCTGCTGTTGTGTCTACCTGGAAGCCATTTCTGACTTTTTTCTTTCCTGTATATCACAAAGGCATAGCTGCTGCTTTCAAGAAATTTTACTCAATCATAATCCATATTAATTCAGCAAGAACTTGAAGCTAAGAGAGAATGTGAGAAACTGGAAGATATTCTGTGTGGCTGCATCCAAGAGAACATGGTGAAGTGGGGTAGGGAATAGACTGGAAAGGGACAGATCTTGATGAGCTCTATATGTGCCGTGTTAAGGAGTCTGAACTTGATCCAAGGGCAGAGGGAAGCTATTGCAGGATTCTAAGCAACAGCGTAAACATGACGCTGGCTGGACCATACGGAGGAGTTTGAAAGGAAGCAGGGCCAGAATGAGTCAAACCAGTTTGGTGAATGTGATAACTGAGGCTAGAGAGAAGGTGGCAGAGAGAAATTCATGGCTTTGACTGGATATATGGGTGATGGAAGGGAGAAACTGTGAGTGATGCCCAGATTTCTGGTTTGGGAAACTGGTTGGTGAAGCCAATAACTGAGACTGGTGACATGGAAGGAATAAGTAATTATTGGAGGATGTTATTGTGTCCTGTTTGAATTTGATGTGCCTGGGCACATCCAAGAGATGTTTAGCTGGTAGTTGGATGCACAGGTCAGAAGGGGCACTGGAGATGGATTTGGGCACGAGACATACATTGAGAGAATCTGAAGATATAGAAATGAATGCTGTTGCCCAGGGAGGGTATGAAGGATGAGAGGAGAAATAAGCCCTGAGTAAATCTCTGAAGAACACCAATATTTAGAGCAAAGGGAGAAGATTTTATAACCTAAAAACTATTACTTTTCTCCAGGCTCTGGCCATATGTCATCTTGACCATTTAAAACTGTCACGTTCTTTTTATTCTAAAAAGACTAACTTCTAAAATGACCGAGATTTTATTAACTTTGAACAGAAATGACCAGAATCCTTGGATGAAAAGAGTATAAAACTTGCTGAGCTGCTAAAGGAAATGTTTAGTGAGTAAACTTTAGCAGGATTCTATGAAATTGGATTTATAACAAACTCAAATTTAAAGGGGTGAATGCTGGGTTAAGAGAAGGTGTCGGGGATGGAAAATATTTATTGCATCAGAAAACTGTACAGCTGGAAAGGACCTTCGAAGTTAGATTTTTTTAAACATCTCCTTTTTACACGTAGAAACTGAGACATAGACATGATAAGGTACTTGAAAGTTACAGTTTTTGATTCCTCCAGACCAGTGGTTCACAATGTGTGGTCTGGGGAACCTTAGGGAACCTTGATAGTTTTTCAGAAGATGTACAAGGACAAAAGCATTTCATTGTTATTGGTTTTTTAAATTCTTTTTCTCATAAGTATACTGTGGAGTTTAACAGAAGCCACATGACATGTGATATCACGACTGAATGAATGCAGAAGCAGATATGAGAATGCAACTATCCTTTATTAGGCCAAACATTAAAGAGATCTGTAATCATGTAAAATAATGCCATTGTCCAAACTAAATTTTTTTGTTTTGGAAAATAAAGTTATTTTTCATAGAAATGTTATTTATGTTAATACATATTAGGTATACTATTGTTTGTAATAATTATTGCTATAATAACATAATTAGTGTTACAAGACTTGATATAATAAAATTTCTCAGTTTAATTTCTAATATAAATATTTATAGATAGAATCCAGATGAAAAACTCTTAATACTCACTAAGTATTAAGAATGTAAAGGGATCTTGAGACCAAAAAGTTTAAGAATTGATGTTATCCTGAACTATAAAAAACAGTCATAGATAAGTCATACTAGCAAATGTAAGGTATACATACTTGGTATTTATACCTCTGATGATGGAAGGGAGAATATATGAGGGAAATTATTAAACTGGATTATTGTAGAATAAAAGCGAGAGAAAGCCTTTCCTAGGATTAAGTTTTTTCCCCTAGTTGAACAATTAGATAAACTGCATATTTTTTCCCTCTCTCTTTTTTCCCAGTGTGGGTAATTAGGGCTAGAGTACAAGAAAAACAGCACGAGCTTTGGCAACTAGGAAAACTGACCAAAGGTCTTAGAACAGAAGACAAAAGCTAGACAAGACTCAGTACTAAAAAGTTTTCAGGGTGCATTAGATCTATTCAAGCCAGGAGGAAACTAGAATAGATTAAGTGTTGACTAAATGTTGTTAAAGGCTAGAGGGGAAAATAACTTATTGTACTTTGGTATTTATATTCCTTTAAACCGAGTTCTAAATTTTGTATCCCATTAAATTAATAGTAGTAAATACTTATGTTCATCTGTTTCGAGACATCTTATTTTTAGAGAAAAGATATAATTAAGTGGAAAGCATGTGATGATTGTGAGAAATGCCCTCACATGTCCAATGCCAAAGGATGGACTTGGAGACATGAGGTACAGCGAAGCGAGACTTTAATTATGGCCTTGCAAGGTTCAGGTATCTGTGAATGGGACAGGCACATGGAAAAGGGCTGTAGCAAGCAATTTATTCCCTAGTTTGCAAGTCCCTCCCCACACTTCCTCATTGGCCGAGTACTACGGGATGTACGATCTTCCCGAATGATGCCTAAAGTTTATAACCCCCTTGCAAGGAATTCCTTTGTCTGGGGGTTCAGGACAAGCCCACAAGAAGGCCTGCTTAAGTCCTGTGAAAGGAGAAACAGAAGGGAATGAAGAAAACAGTGAGAGCTAGTAACTAATTACCATCTCAAGGAGAGCTCTATCTGTTCAGAGACCCTCTGGGAATGGGCTGGACCAGTCAGACAACTTTT
>NW_007729763.1:141315-144212 GCF_000696425.1 Galeopterus variegatus | reverse complement strand
AAGGGAATGAAGAAAACAGTGAGAGCTAGTAACTAATTACCATCTCAAGGAGAGCTCTATCTGTTCAGAGACCCTCTGGGAATGGGCTGGACCAGTCAGACAACTTTTGGGCTGGGCCTGAGTCAGTTAAAATACCTTCAGATAAGTCATTTCTGAAAATGAATCACTTAGATTATTTTCTTACAATGATCTTTGACTCAGTTGATGGAGCCTATGAGGGCCAGAGTGTTGTTTAGACCATAGTGTTGTGACCCAGGCAGTTGTCTTAAATTGTAAGCAGTTCCTGGGAAGAAATACATGGCCATGTCATTCATTCATTTATTTATTCATTCAACAAATAATTATTAAATCCCTACTATGTGTCAAACTGTAAAACTAAGCCCACAAAATTAGGCCAAATGTTCTGCGATTTGAATGGAAGATTCATTTGACAGCAACAAGTGGGTGGGGTTGGCGATGAGGGGAGCCTGGTGAGGACTGTCATTCCCAAACTGGTGGACAGATTAAAAATAAAGCCCTCCTAATACAGACTTCCAGTGGGAAGAAGATGGAAACTTTATTTATTTATTTATTTATTTAAATTTTTATTCTTAGTGGGTGGCTGGTGTGGGACTCCAAACCCTTTACCCTGGTGTTACCAGCACCACCCACTAACCAAGCAAGCTAACTGGCCAGCCCCCAGAAACTTTATTTTTTACAAAGCTCGTTGCGAGGTGTTCTTGCAGCCAGAATTGTGACCCAAGAATGAACCAGCAAGAATGAATGATGGACTTTTCTCAGAGGTAAAGAGGGTAAAAATATGTGTTGGTAAGGGCCAAGAACTAATGCATAAACTGTGTCTTTGGATGGCTAGAATTCCAAATGGAGATGATTTGGCATAACACGGATGTTAATTTGAGCAGTAGGTCTTGAGTTTCACACCAGGAGACAGAAACAAAGCTCTCAATTCTGCTCAGCATGGAAGACAATTTAAATGTATCAGCCCTTCAGAAATAGTGGAAAGGAAAGCAGAAAGGTCATATGCATAAGAATAAAAACACTTGTTTCTGAGTTTGGGAAATCAAAGGATTCCAGTAGATGAGATATTTCTAAGCTTATAAAACGGGAATAAAGCCAAGTGACTTAGGTAATGTCCTTCTAACCAAAGCACTGAATGTTTTACCACTGGCTAAAACATTATGACCATTTCCAAATTGCCTGGCTGGCACCCTGGGACAGTCTCGTTTTGACGAATTTCATTGATTATAATCTGCTTTTCCAAACTTTTTTTTCTTTTCAGTTCGAAACCCAGAAGGACAGATAAAGCTTTATTCCAAAGGAGCAGATACTGTTCTGTTTGAAAAACTTCATTCTTCCAACGAAGAAGACCTTCTGTCTTTGACGTCAGACCATCTCAGTGTAAGTGCCTCCGTCTTAAGGTTAGCACAATGGCCCTTTTACCATCTCCTATGGTTAGGCCTTATTTAGAAAATACCAGCTAAATGATCTTACTTCTGAAATAGAAAGCATCTGGATAGCAGTTCCATAGAAAATTGTGCCAATGAGTGTCTGAAAACTGGTACATGGGCCCACTCATCCCCACCCCCCTGCCCTGCTGGGAGCCCAGCCGGTTTTACCACAGGTGGATTAACACACAGCAGCTGAGAAGCAGCCACAGAGTGTGGGCTTCTGAACTCCAGCCAGAGCAGGGCTCCAGGGTGCCTCAGGACCGCCTGGGGACATCTGCTCTCACTCCCCTACAGTTCTACACTGCTCCCCTTGCTAGACTGGACTAGTTCTGGGGCAAGGAGCCAGAGGGTTGATTTTCCTTAGGCTCTGATGTGTCTGGTGCCAATGGACTCTCTTATGATCACCCCCAGGGAATAGTTTAGGGTTGTGTATAGATAGTGAGGGGAAAATAGTCTCTGGAGCTACTTTTTCCTCTAAGGGTCCTTTTACACAGGTTATAAATCGTGATGAGTCCCTTGGGTACCCTAGGATACCAAACTCGTACATTCTGAGACCAACATAATTTCTTTCCAAAAGCTTTCTGAAGGGAGCAGCAGTGATCTTTGGCATACTTTTTTTTTTTTTCTTTTTTTTGCAAAAGAGTAACAGCCTATGAATTAATATGAACATTACTTGATTTAAATCTGAGTTTCAAGTGTCTCTAATATTTATTTGAGGTTCCACTTAACACCATGTGAACTTTAAGGGCAACTGGTCAAAACTCTTATTTTCTCATTGGTTTCTTTACTTTAAAAAATTATTAAGGATTCATGTTCTTTGTCAGGCCCCATATTTAATACAAAACATTCCCTGAATCTTTAAAAAAACAAATAAACAAATAAAATAAAAGAATTCTGCCTGACTTTAAGTTAAAAAAATTATGGCTTAGTAATACTGGTTACAAACACAGCTATTGTTTTTGTCTTTCCAATAGAGCATTCTTCATTTTCTTTTAATCTCTTCCAGAAGGCCAGCATGGTCTTTTTAATATTTTTTTTTTTTTTATGAAAACAACATTGGAATTATAAGTATCTGATTTTTGCCATTACTCAAACACCAAGGCCCTGGATTTTTATATTTTGTTTTCCTTTCATACTAAAGTATAGGAAGCCTACTTTGGTCTTTTTTTACATTTCTATGCAAAAGAGAAAACAATTTTGGTACTATCAATTTGACTTGCTGTTTGCTTCATTCACTTTATTCATTTTGGCTTCTAGATTCTGAGGTTTTAAATTTTATTTAATTATTGATTTTGAATGGTTTAATGATAGAAGATCTTGCTTAAATGCTCATGTAGTATTAAATTTGCGTTTCATGACCTAATTAAATAACTTAAATCATCTGTCCTCTTTTGTAATGTTGCCTTAGAGTTGATTCACTGTTGTGCAGAACAGAGAGGAAGGCACTGG
>NW_007729763.1:139644-141067 GCF_000696425.1 Galeopterus variegatus | reverse complement strand
TATTTAATTATTGATTTTGAATGGTTTAATGATAGAAGATCTTGCTTAAATGCTCATGTAGTATTAAATTTGCGTTTCATGACCTAATTAAATAACTTAAATCATCTGTCCTCTTTTGTAATGTTGCCTTAGAGTTGATTCACTGTTGTGCAGAACAGAGAGGAAGGCACTGGTAATGCCCAGTGGGGTTGCAAGTCAAAGGCAAAAAGTGTGTGTGAATTAAGAGGACAAAAGATAGTTACAAGGCAGTAACTAGATTTTCAGATCAGTAGGGGACCCCGTGGTGGTCTTGGAAAGCAGGGCTTATAAATGGTGAGTGCAGTATCCAAAGTGCTACCAACTGCGCCTACAAGATAAATTTGGATCATGTTTCTCATGGTCCCTCCAGACTAAACCACATCATTCCAGTATGCACTAACTTTTCTTTCTTTTCATCTAATTAGGGAATGTCACAGTTTAACTTGTGCCTGATCATAAATCAATATCTGTACCATAAGCCAAAACACAACAGAGATGACATGCTCAATGGCAATGCCCAAAGTAGCAGAAATGGCCATAAAAACGTTTCACTTGCAGTATCGAGGGCTTTGAAATGACCACAAGAAGCACATGCATAGTGGGAGGTTTTTAGCATTTCTTCAAAGCAATCTGTTTATGTTTCTAGCTCTTGTGGCTGTGTGAGACACTTAGAAACTTCCAATCTCCTGTTTTTTTCTCCTCTATTAGAAGGATAAAGCACCAGAAGTATTGTTTGAGATGTTAGTTTACTGAGACACTAAGGGAAAAGTATTGTTCCCTAATCGATTTGATTAATTATGAAATACTAACTCCACAGAACATAGTTTCTAAAAAAAAATGATTTTTTAAATTAACCTGACCTGATGATGTTGTCTTTAATATTTCAAACAATTTTTTATTATTCAAATAAAACTTTAATATAGCAAAAAATAAGAATTTTCACTTAAGAGTCTAGAATGAAAAGCAAAAGTCAGCTTCTGCTTCTGGTCCTGCTTCCTAGAAGCAACCACGCATATTAGCTTTTCTTCCTGTCTCTCCCTTTTCCTCTAGAGGTTATTATTATATTATTATTATATTAGGTAATATACTTAAGCTATTACCTGACTATTTAACATCTATTTATTTACTTAGTATTTACTTTTAGTTTTTTATTATGGAAATTCTGAAGCACATATAAAAGTAGGACTCAGTTAATTTTAGGTGTAGATATATTACCAGGGGATACCATAGCACTTGGGTGGGACGTCATGCTGTAGTTCCTAGAAAGCCACCTGCCTTTGATTTGAGAGCTAAGGCTCCTCTGAGGGTCCTTTGCTGTTCACTGGAAGCTGAGGGCCATGAACTAGAGGAGGGAGAGATCAGTGCCCCTAAGTATGATTTCCCCTGTATATGGTATTCGTTTCTT
>NW_007729763.1:135457-138566 GCF_000696425.1 Galeopterus variegatus | reverse complement strand
AACATTATCTCCCATCACTGAGGAGATAAAATGGTAGAGACCAGGATGGCCAAGCAGTGCTTTTGGGACAAAATGAATTGAGTAAAAAGGCTTCTTTCCCATTGTGGCTGTTGTTGTGATTACTGTGCTTACTGTTTTTTGACGGTTGCAAATCTACGTCTTCTCTGGCAGGAGTTTGCAGGGGAAGGTCTTCGAACCCTGGCCATTGCATACAGAGATCTGGATGACAAGTACTTTAAAGAGTGGCATAAGATGCTTGAAGATGCAAATGCCGCCATAGATGAAAGGGATGAACGGATAGCTGAGCTGTATGAAGAAATTGAAAGAGATCTGATGGTACATGTTTAGAAGCATGATGGTTGTGTTTACAGAAAGAATAATATGTGTTTAGAGATCTAGCATAGGACTAAGCCATTGGCTAAATCGTCGTGCACACAGCAGATGTTACTCTTTCAAACATTGAATCATGTTTTATATGTTGGCTTTGAGTTTGTCATGTATGACCTTAGAGTGCCTAGAGGTTTGTTTCTATTAGCAGTAGCTTGTACAATAGGAAGGCCCAAGAGTAGAAGATAGTAGACTTCCTATTCTTTGTCAACCTTTGGTGTGTCCTTGATGTTATGGGAATTTTTTTTTCCTCCCTGCTTTATGACCCACCAATTTTTAGAGCAGGGAAACTTGCTATGAAGACTGGGGCTATAGCTCATCCTAGGCCCATGAGATTCTGGTGATATCTGTATAATCCAGAATGTAGTCTGTTCTAGAAACCACTCTTCCCTGAGGCCCCAGTGGCCAGGGAGCTCAGCCATTGTGTGGAACTAGGTAGCATGCCTTGTTCATCTTTGAATGAATAATTGCTCAGGAACCTTTATAGTTTAGTTTATAGCATCTGCCTGTTTGTTAACATAGGAGAATGATTCTACTTTTTTGTGATCAGCTTCCTGATTATGAGGTGAGCACTTTCCTTTGGACCCCTTCATTGCTGATATAAGGGCAGAAGCAGCTGGGGAGTTCTTAAGTNCTTTCCTTTGGACCCCTTCATTGCTGATATAAGGGCAGAAGCAGCTGGGGAGTTCTTAAGTCCTTAGAGGCCCACTTGGCTTCAGACCCTTTACTGCTAATGTGTTATCTGAGCATATCAGCCTCCTCATGTAAATTCTAACTCACAGGATCTCTGTCATTAAGTTGGCTTGATTTGGGAACTTTCTTTTGGGGTCCTTCCCAATCTGCTTCTGTACATAACGGGATGCTTGCTATGCAAATATGTCATAATTTCCATCTTTAATTCATGTTCCTTGACCTCTGAACCCTGTGATTGAAAGCCATAGATGTCATGGATGTTATTTGCATGCATTAACATAAGGTATTGTCTGTTTTTCACTGAAGCTACTAGGTGCCACTGCTGTAGAAGATAAGTTACAAGAGGGTGTTATTGAAACAGTTACAAGTTTATCACTAGCCAATATTAAGATCTGGGTCCTAACAGGAGACAAACAAGGTAATTTGAAAATGGATGATGATGATATTTTGAAAAGGGGGAGATGACTTTTATGGTAAAACTTTAATTAAACAGAAAACTTAATTAATTAGATATTTTTCCAGTCCTCCACAAAGGAAAGAATTGAAATACAAAAAAAAGCTAATACATTGTAAGAATCTACTACTTAAAAACAAACAGAACTAACAAAATAATTTTCATAGTATATTCTGGAGTCAGTTGAGTTTCAGTCCAGTTGCCTCTTAAATTCATTGTTACACCTATGGGCAACGATGGTATTAAAAATGTNCAGTCCAGTTGCCTCTTAAATTCATTGTTACACCTATGGGCAACGATGGTATTAAAAATGTCAGCAGTTGGTTCATATGAACAGTGCCCCCAATCAGGACAGATATTGACACAGCATTGAAGTAAGATATTGGAGAACTTGGGTTATTCCTTTAGTATCTTGATGGTAGGGAGGTTTGGGGATCTTAGGGGAGGAATCAGAGGGGTAGCAGGCTTTGGGGAGGCTCAGGGCAGCAGCCATTTATCAAGTATTTATGGAAATATCTTGGTATTTTAACACACACCACAGCTGTGACCTGGCTGAACTCCAGGACTGCCCATGCAATGGAATAGTGAGAATTGACCCACTTTTAGATATGACAAAATGCCAAGTCATTAGAGAAACCGTCCCTATGTTCAAAGACTGTGTTTCCTAAGAAAGAAAAGGGGATCAATACATTTTTGACCATTGTTAACAGTAATGGTTAAAACAAAAATGATTTTATGCTTGTCCATTAATAAACTGAAAATATTCCATTGACTGACACACACTTATTTTTAAGATTTTATCTACTTAGATATTTTTTAGAGCATTTGGGGATTTGCAGATGTGATAAGTCAGTTCTCTATATCTTTATCCAAATCATTGATTACAAAAAATAAACAGTAGAGAGTTGAGCCCTGTGGTGCATTACTAGATAGAGACTCCTTAGAGTTTGCTGTTGATCGGTGGGTACAGCTGTTTAATTTATTACAAATATCTATGTTTATTATTACTGAGTTTCAATTTCTGTAGTTTATACAAAGGGAATGCTGAGATTTTTGTGCTAGATTTAGGACAAAACTAACAATTCCGTAGAATTAGCAATAGTCTAATGATTCTATAGAGTTAGGTAGAATCAAATGACTCTGTTGAAGATGGAAGGAGTTACTTAACTGCCCCAGGCTCCATTTCTATAAGATTAGAGGAATAACTGTCCAACTTCATGTAATTCTGCATTCTCTAGTAGAGCAGTCCTGGGTGGTTTTCAAGAGAATAGTCAATTTCCAAATTTCTACTCGTTCAATGGGCAGGTGACAATGTTGTATGTGGGAGAACTATAACAATTTTGTAAGAGCATTTTTGTTGTTCACCTGAACATTTTATGAGTTTTTCTTCAATTTGCCTACCATATCAGAATTGAATATTAGCTAAGTTTAGTATTTTAGCTCTCCAAAGGCAGTATTTGGGGCTTCTGGTGAAAAGTTTTAAATTTGCACATGTCACTATATTGCAAGATATTGTTTTTTTGTGAGTGCTAATCTGGGAACTGAAAAGTTTTTTTTGAAAACTAGATTATTAGG
>NW_007729763.1:125143-135323 GCF_000696425.1 Galeopterus variegatus | reverse complement strand
TCTTCAATTTGCCTACCATATCAGAATTGAATATTAGCTAAGTTTAGTATTTTAGCTCTCCTAAGGCAGTATTTGGGGCTTCTGGTGAAAAGTTTTAAATTTGCACATGTCACTATATTGCAAGATATTGTTTTTTTGTGAGTGCTAATCTGGGAACTGAAAAGTTTTTTTTGAAAACTAGATTATTAGGAAAGGCAGTATTTGGGGCTTCTGGTGAAAAGTTTTAAATTTGCACATGTCACTATATTGCAAGATAGTGTTTTTTTGTGAGTGCTAATCTGGGAACTGAAAAGTTTTTTTTGAAAACTAGATTATTAGGCTGAGGATTCATAGACATTGCTACTTCTCCATGGGTTTAGCAAGTGGTGAATTTGATCACGGAACCCAGGTCTTTGCATTTCCCTCTGGGTCGCTTGTATTTTATTACCCATTGTGCTCTCTCTGACATTTAGGGGCCTGTATGCTATAAAGAAATATAGCTATAGCTTCAAAACTTTTATGAAAAACATACTTATGTTATTAAGTAACGTTTTAACTGATGTGGGCTTTATTTTGTATCAGAAACTGCCATCAACATTGGTTACGCCTGCAACATGCTGACGGATGACATGAATGATATGTTTGTAATAGCAGGGAACAATGCAGTGGAAGTGAGAGAAGAGCTCAGGTAAGTGTTGAAGGAAGCAGGAAAGGAAAGATGGGTAGGAAGGAGGGAAGGGAAGGGAAAAAGGAAGCTCAAATAGTTGAGAAAGTGAAGTGTACACTAAGGTTCCCTATGGTCCTAACTTAGTATAGAGCTTGTTCTGCATTTTTTTCTAAATTTCCATTCATTTTGGTGACAAACTAAGATTTTTGACATCAGTGGTGAATTATTGTCTTTAGGCCTCCAACATTTCCCAAGTATTTTTAGAACAGGATTCCAAGTAATTTACATTGAATTATCCTTTAAAATTGCACATTGGTGAGTACCTGCTAGCTCTTAGTGGTGATGCGAGATAAGTATTGCTGAGGACAATTGTTAAAAATACCAATTTCTTACTTTCATTTTGACATACATATTAAGAATCTCCAGGGAATGGCATGAGTTCATATTTAATAAGCACCTCTGTGAAGCTTATGATTAGATAAGTTTGAAAAACAGCTGTAGGATTAGAGTCTTTCAGTGTTAAAGAATGTATTTTGACATAGTTACTATTGAACCCAGATATGTACTGCTTATGATAAATAGAATGCTGCAAAATATGTGTAACTGCTGCATAGTACCAGAAAATACATAAGTGCTGAAATTGGAGGTAACAGTGAGCAAACATTAAACCTTAAGAAATAATATTTCTTAATATCTACCGAATTTATTATTTTATCTCTTTATTTTCTGTTACTTTATTTGGAGAAGAACATTTAAAAATCTGCATAATTATTTCCTCAGAATTTAAAAAGACGCTGTTTCATAATTTTTGCCTGCTGCCTCTTGTAGTGGCTTCTCTAAGCTCAACCCACTTTGGGTCTAGCCAAGCAGATCACTGACGTGAACTTCAAGGTTCCTGAACCTTGAAGAGGAAGTAAGTCTTGAATATCAGCACCATCAATTGATACTCATAGATCAAGTCTCCCAACTTCTCTATGTCTTACCTGGAGTAGAAAACTGCTATATCGTACTGGTTAGAAGCTATGACTGGAAACTGTATGTTTTAAAATGGAAAAATCTAATTAATTATTAAAGATATAATTTAATTATTATTATATAATTTTAATGATAGATCCCATACAGTCTAGTGAGGAAATAATAATAATTAATTTCATAATCAATTAAAATTTTTTACTTTAAGAAAATCTTTTTCTTTAAATGACTTTTTGTTTTGGGGGGAATTTGACTCTTGCCAAAGGAAGAGTGATGCAAGCAGATCTAGATTTTAATGAGCCTATTGCTAAATGGTTTGAGTGCCCGGAACAGTATTCTAAGCAGTATACATGTTATTACCTCATTTCATTCTCAAGCAACCCAGTGGTAGGTATTACCGTTATCCTTGTTTTACAGAATAGGAAGTTGAATTACATAAAGGGTAAGTAACTTTCCCAAACTGGTTCATCTGAGACTTGAATCTAGGCAGCTTGGCCCCAGACCCTTGCTCCAGATCATTTGCCACGTTTCCCTAAAAATACTTTAGCTGTGTTCTTACTCCCTTGAAATAGTTAATCTAAAAAATGTAGCTATTGAGGCATATCAGTGCTTCACTTGAGTGAGTGGTCAGAAAACAGATTAGCAGCTGGAGTGACAGTAAATTTCTGCGGAGACAGCAGATGACAGAGGAAGAGTACGGACTGTGACTGCGTATCAGGGGACTTGAGTTGGAATCTCAGCTTCTGGCCCACTGAGGGGCTGGGCGACTTCTGATACGTTATTTAACGTCTCTCTGCATGGTTTTCTCATTTGTAAATGGGGATACAAATATCTGCTCTGTAGATTATTCTCTTTGAGGGATTAGATAAGAACTTAAAGCTTTGTGACTGATGGGCTTCCTTCTCACCATCCTCTTTCGCTCTCTGATTCCTTCCTTTTCCCTTTCTTCTTCCTTTAGCCATTGAGTCCAATCTTTCTACGAATAGGGACTACTTTTACTAATATTTCCCCAATAGGGGCCGTGATCCTGGGACAGTGGGGAAAGGAAAAGAGTGGGATGAAATTGAGAGCTTTTTTGGAAGTAGAATCGATAGGACTCAGAATCTGACTGGATGTGGAGAGAGAGAGAAGGAGGCTTTGTCATTTCTAGCTTGTCTGACTTTCACAGCCCAGAATACACTCAGACAGGCAAGAACAGAAGCTCATTACATTTTCTAAAACTGGACTCGAGCCCCTTTCCTGCCCGATGACAGAACAATTAAACTAGGCACTTTCAGTTCAGTGTGGTTCAAGTCCGGGATGCACCTGCCAGCATCCAGCCCTTCCCACTTCCTGTCCCTGTCTGGTCTCTGGTCTCTGGGAGTTGCTGGCTGTCCCTCTGGCCTGACTTCCACACCCTCCTGGGGAAATGTGGCAAGTGGGGCTGCCCTTCCTCACCTCTCTGTATCTGAGAGGACGTGTGTTCTCACGTGGCCACTTCAGTCCCTGAAATCTCCTTAGTCTTCTCCCCTCCATGTCACTGCACCTCTGTGGGAAGTGGCAACTACTCCATACTCGGATTCCCAACCATCTACCTGAGGATTCCATTACGCACACGGTTCCTCCATCCACTACCAATTCTGCGGGTGGATCAGGACCCAGGCTTCTTTTAGCCACTCACCAGTATCTAAACTCCTCTTCAAAGTCCCTCTTCCCTGGTCTCAGAAGGTAAATTCTTTCCACTCTGCTCCTTTTGGCAATGTTTTATGTCCCAATTCCTTTAAGGATTAGTTCTTTTGAGAGTTGAAGAAACTTTTTTCTTTCTTTTCAAAAAGCCCAATTACTGAAATTCCAGATCACAGGAATGCCGAATGATGACACTGCTATGAACTTCAGTCGTCTATTTTGGTGCCCAGAAAGCACGAACTGACTCCCCCTGCAATATTTGACTCTATCAGATTCCCCCTGAGACAAGGCGTGCTTCTGAATAAATAGCGAGGGTCACCTGTGTTCATAGTGGTGGTTGGAGAAGGGATGGATGAGTTAATATCTCAAGATTTTATCCAACTATATTTGGTTGACTAAATAGATGACATAACTGTCATTATGTGGAAGAAATGTGGAGAAATGTGAATTATTTATATACTGTTGTTAAGAGTGTAAATCGGTAGAAACTTTCTAGAGAGCAAACTAGCAATATATTTTAAAATTACATGTATGCATACTTTTGACCCAATGATTCTTATTTCTAGGAATTTCCCTTAAGTGACAATTGTAAGAATATGTGAAAAAAATGTGAACAATGTATGAATATGCATATAAAGAAATATTTGTTGCTGCATCAATTATAACATAAAATTATAAATAATTCAAATACCCAGCCATGAGGGATTTTGTTAAATTCTATGACGTACACATGCAATGAGATATATGCAGTCATTAAAAATGATTACATATTTATTGACATTGGAAGATGTCCATGACATGTTTGTTAAGTGAAAAAGGAGATTACAAAACATTATGCATATTATGATCCCTTTTTTGCAAAAAAAAGTATGTATGTATAGATATATGCATGTACATAGTTGTATAAAACACTATCACCTATTCACCCATCCAACTATCCACCTATCCAACTATCCAGCTCTGGAAGACATATGCAGTGGTTATCTCTGAGTGACAGATTTATGGATCATGTTTACTTTGTTCTTTATGGCTCTTTGTATTATCTGAAGTTGTAATAGTATTCATGCAATGCTTTTACAATTAGAAAGAAAGCTGAAAATTGATCTTCATTTTTTAAATGAGAAAAAATATTCAGAAAGAAAAAAATAATTTCCAGCTAGACTCAATATTTCAGGATGCTTAAGGCCACCTTGCTCAACCGAGACTTAGAGGCAACCCCATTCTTAGAGTTGAAGAGAGGAAATACATGGTAGAAAATTCTACATAAGAGGAATCAATACATTTCCTGTATGCATTTGCTTAATATTAGGATTGGGGGGAAAAAAGAGCATCCAAGAAAAGCTATTGCTTGAAGGTCATTTCTATACTCCTAATCTTGGCTACTTATATCTATGCCCATAGCTTTGGGGATGAAATATTGAAATAATACATTTGCACCTTTCCATTTTCTTGTGTTATGCGTTTGGGTTTAGTGGGAGTTCACATGAAAAAAGTGTGTCAAAAGAACATGATCTGAATGATAGTTACTATTGGAAGGAAATAACCTAAATGATTACATTTAAGTCTGTCAAGTGTGTTTAGATTATTTCATAAACATGTATATGTAATTTTCATGCATATCATACATGCATGGCTTGTTTCAAATTTGGTGTCATGAAACCATTTTAGACACTTTGAGTCCTGGGTTAATTTTGCTGTTGTAGCTGCTTTAGTATTAAGGGCATTCCTAGAAATCTACAATCAAACATTGCTATGGTTTCTCAGAAAATTACTGCATTTATTATATTTCATCAATACATGTATCTTCTGCTCAAAGGAAAACATACTGAGAATGTAATTTTGCTTGGTCTGACAAGAGAACTCATTCCCTATTTCATTTTTGTAGCGCTGATTGCACGTTTTGCTATGAGAAATTTCATGTCATCTAATTCAACCACGAAGTGACTCCACTGCTTCTAAGAAGTATCTGCATGATATACATAGGAACTGATATTTTCTCTTTAATCAACAAAATATGCATTGGTATTTTTTGAATACCTACTTGGTGGAAAGTTATTTGTTTGAATGAGAAGGGTTCTCAAATGCAAATGGCTCCAGGGCCAGGCAGGTAACCTTAGTTGTGTGATCTGGGCCATTTATGAGACATCAATGGAGTGGTGGGACCTGTGGTGAAGGAGAATGTCACTTTGGCCATGAAATCATACACATTCTTTAAAACACTATGCATTCCAAACAAAATGCATCTTGGTCCTAATTTCTAACTTCTAGTCACCCAGAAAACATGTTTTAGTAGGTTAAGTTTCTGTCACAAATCATAAAATTTTAGAACCCTTAAGTAATCTTGGAAATCTCGTAGGACACACTGGTGCAACTGCCCAAGTTTTCGTAGCTGGTCTATATTTTGACTGCTTGGTGCCCCAACCAGTCTGATGGGCTGATCCCATTCCCCTAATTTTAATAATGAAACTGGTTTAGGGTTGAATGTCTTAAAGATCTCTCAGGTAGTAAGGGACAGAACTGGGGCTTGAAATCAAAATGTCATGTACTTTTTCCCTTTCTGTACTGTTGGCAGGGTAGTGCTGTCCCTTAACTGCCCCTCTGGCACTGGTCCAAACTAGAGGCAGCCTATGGCTGACTCTGTGTGTAAACAGGTTTGGTGTGGTAGGCCAATAACCAGGAATTTGAAGGACTAGGTTCTAACCCTGGGTCTGCCACTGACTAATCAAGTGGCTAGAGGTCAGATAACTCAACTGTGGGCACATGAAGTGTCAGAGGCAGACCTTGGTCCTGAACCCAGGTCTCCAGCTTCCAAGCCCAAAGCTCTAGCCTTTGTATCAAAGTCCAAATTGTTTTCTTTTAAATATAGTGTCGTGGTTTTAATCCATTTCCTCACAGATCCTTTTAATGTTTTAATACAGAATGCCATAAGAGGACTGACAAAATGACTATTTTTCTACCATCTCTTTTCTTCCGTACAGGTTGCATGCAAGCCAGCCTGGGCCTCCCTGTGTTTTGCTGTGCTTGTGGTGGCATGGGGTTGTGAATGCCACTGTCGCCTCAACTATTAATGTGTTTCTGCATGCCAACACTGTAATAAACGGCCCTTCATTACACAGCTTGGAAAAAACAGGCACTCTTTTGTTTTAGCATTTGTTATTTGTATTCTGTGGTTAAGCATTGTGTGTTATGCCTGGAAAGATGTATAGCTCATATTCATTGAAGGGAGTTTGTGTAGCTTTTTCTCCCGCTCCTAATAAATTGTTTTTGTGAGAACCAGCTGGTGTTTGAAGAGTTCAGTTCCAGAAAGAGAAAGAAATGACAGCTATAGAGCATGGACAGAGGTCTGAAAACATGAGAGCCTGATCTGGCGAGGAGACTTGGTCTGTGCAGAGAGAGAGAGAGAGTGCAGTGGGAATTTAAGAAGAGAAGGAAAAACTGTCCCTTTTCTGCTTGGAAAAAGGTTCATATGAGATGTTAGGAAGACAGTTTAAGGGAAAAAATCCTAAGTAAATACAATTTCAGCCAATACTTTCATGAACTTCACCCTTCTTTGGAATGTTTTCATTCTCTGGGGGGAAAACAGAGATTGAATCATTTATAGAGCGAGTGAGAACTTTACTAAAAAGGAAACCTCAGGAGATGTTTTCCCTGTAGTGCTTTCTTAAGACCAAATTTATGAGCTCTGCAACGCTGTCAGAGAAATGTTCATTTCTAAGGAACTTGTCTCCCTTGCTTTCTTCATTATATGGGACTGTAAATTTTTATGACTGTGAGGAGGATTCCCTGACATGGTTATCTGATATGAAAGTCTGATCCTCCCACTTAAAACGATGATTTCTTCACGTCTGCTCTACCTTCCCTTCCCCACTGTAACTCCCTAAATTTCACACATAGCCTTCTGACTTTATAAATCTTTTTCTTTGATTCTGCAAACTGATTGCTAAATGTATGATATCACCCTTGGAGCCAAGGGCATGTGACCCCTGGGTTCCCAAATGCAGGCTGTGATTTTGGTCCTGAACAGCAGAAGGAGATGTTGAGCTAGAAGATAAGGTGTTGGTTGGTTGTTTTGTTTTGTTTTTGTTTTTTGTCTTTTAACTTAGTATGTAAACAATTAGTGTAACATCGTCAAATAATTAGAAAGCTGAGAGCTAAAATGGTTGTTTTGGTATGGTGGACAGTCTCTTCTTGCAGAGGAGCCTGCACATAAGGCCATTTGAATAAATGCTTTCTACATAGAATGGGCCTTTGGAGAAGCGTTTCATTGTGCCATAACCCAGATCGACTTTCTGTTCTATCTCTCCCTCCCCACTCTCTCCTGGGCACTCATTTTGCATTTGCTGGTTGTGACCTAAAGTGTCCGTGGCTGGCTTTGGCACTCCTGTTCAGGAGGCGTCTGCTGGGTGGTTCTCTGGTTGTGGCTGAACCTTCTGTAGGCTTGTCAGTGTGCTCTACGTTACTTCAAACCCTGTCATCCAAGGCTCCTTGGAGAGATTTCGCTTTCTTTAAAGGCACCATCTTTCCATTTTGAAGAGAACAGTAAAATGCCACTTCTAAGAGTACGTCACCATACGATCTTCTTCGTTAACGGCAGAGATGCACGGGGTGTGGGCAGAATTGTTTACAGCTACTGCTAATTATATCGCTTTCTTTAAAGGCATCATCTTTCCATTTTGAAGAGAACAGTAAAATGCCACTTCTAAGAGTACGTCACCATACGATCTTCCTCGTTAACGGCAGAGATGCACGGGGTGTGGGCAGAATTGTTTACAGCTACTGCTAATTATATCTAGAGCATTTGGAGGGAGTTTCCATTTGGAACAAGCTTCTATACTTTGATATCTGTCATCTCTTTCCCAGACGATTTATTCTATTTGAGCTAATGAATACAATTTTTGCTTTAAAAAGTCTATTATATTATAGTGACTATGCCAATTCAGTAAACACCATCATTTGATTTTATTGTCAATTAAAAAAAAGTTTCTCAGAGGACTACTGTTTTAAACCAGATTGTATTACATTGTACTTCAAATTGATGAATTTATTATATATATATATGCCTTGGAATTCCTAGAAGATTTTATCAATTGTCTTTAGTTTCTCTCTTTCCATTATTTAACAATATTTCGTGTCAGAGAGTGGCTCTTAAGCCCTTGAAGCTCAGGAAACCTTATATGCCAAATCTATCAATATCCCCTTGTTCAAACCCAGCTCGAGATGGTGATTTAGCTTTTAGGTAATTTAAAACATTTGAGGCTATTCTGTTTCCATTATGTTTACCCTCCTACTTCCTGAAATTGGGAAATTTGCTATGGTATCCCCTTCACGAAGAATTACCCAGCTTCCTTACTGAAACTGGATCTTATGCCACATTCTGTCTGAATTGTGACGACATGAATTTACCTCTAGGCTAGTCTCTTGTTAGAGTTAATAGGTATGCTCCGTACACTTTGTTATGATTTGCTTTTCCCCTCTTTTTTAAGAAAAGCAAAGGAAAGTTTGTTTGGACAAAACAGAAGTTTTTCCAATGGCCATATTGTTTGTGAAAAAAAGCAGCAGCTGGAGCTGGACTCTGTTGTAGAAGAAACTGTAACGGGAGATTATGCCTTAATCATAAATGGCCACAGTTTGGTGAGTTTACTTAAGGCTTTTGTCCTTTCTTTTTCTTCACCTCAATAATCATCTCTTTTGTGTTTTCATAATAAGAACTCCTTTTTTTGTTTTCCAAACAAATGGCACTACTAGAAACAGGGCATACACAATGATTTCCTATGTGCAAAGGGAAAAGAAACTCCTAATATATATTTTATACATTATTGTTTAAACCATCAGAGTGAAGGGAAGGCTCTGGAGAGATACTGAGCTCACAGAATATTAATCTTGTCTAAGTGACTGTAGAGCACTTAGAAGTATTATTTAAGTGCCTTTCTAAAGGGGAATGTCACAGCTCACTGTTATTTAATTAACATAATGCAACTGGATGAATGTATTGCAATTATTGCTCTTGCTAGTGTTTGTGATTTGCAGAGTACAACTTGACCTTCATATAATTACCACATCAAATTATTGCCATTAAGATACCTCTGGTGATTTTTCTAAATAGCAGCATTTTACAGCAATGCCAGACAATTTGCTTTGATTAGGAAATCTGGTTCTTGTCGTAATAGAATAAACTTGCGTTGTACTTTTAATGTAGTTCAGGTTCCAAATTTTGAACAAATATCAAGATGCTCTTCTAAGTTTCTAATTTAGAATACAAGAGCTCCGATTGCACTTCAGTGAAATTATCATTTGTATGCATGAAGAACTAATCTCACATCTTTATCTGGCTTTGGTGATCATTTTTCGCTTTGGAGTTTGGAAAATAAATGTGTCTTCTTGTAGACAGTTTCGTAGAGGACAAAAGAAGTTGGATATGAGCATATTGTGTTTTCCCTCTTATGATCAGCTGTCTGTTAGCTCTTAGTGCTTAGAGCATTATCCAGCTGGATTCCAGACGTAATGATGTGTTGCCTTCTACACCATGGAAAGTTACAGAGCTCAGTTGCAGGCCAAGCTCAGCTGAAAGTTTGTTCAGATGACACGAACTTCTCCCTCACACAGGAACAGCAACTGAAAATTATAAGACTATCAGCTGGGACTCGGAGCTGGTAGCCTCCAAGCTGAATTGTCCAGGGACCACAGTGTGGAAAGGGTCCCTTATGAGTTGTGCTTTGACTTTCCCTCAGCTCAAAGAAGCCAGTGGAGGGTGGGGTTAGAGTACTCAGGTGATAATTTATACTATTCTCTTTCTTTTTCTCTAAATTTATTGAAAGGATATAAGATAGATGCTCTTTAGGCTTCATATCCCGAAGCTCATGAAACCATGGAATGTTATTTTTCATTTAAGGAGAATTG
>NW_007729763.1:121060-123988 GCF_000696425.1 Galeopterus variegatus | reverse complement strand
GGAATAAACACAATGCTTTGAGAGCATAAAGGGAGACACATTTAGTTCCTTGTGAAAAAATCAGGGAAGACTTCCTGGAAGAAGTCTTGTTTTCAAGTAGAGATGACAGCAAGTACATAGGCACAGAGGCAAGAAAGAACCTATTAAATCATGGGAAACAAGCAATTTGACATGATGGAAATAAAGAATAGACTGAAAAGTGGTGGAAGAAAACAAACCTTAAAAGGAATGTAGGGGCCAGATTGTGATGGGCTCTGAATGTTTTGCTAAAGATTTACTTAAAGGTACTGAAGACCCAAAGTTTAAGCAGACTCCTGTTTCTTCTTAATGAGTTTATCAAAGAATGTACAATGAGCTGTTTTCTAGAAAAACATTTGCACAGTTAATTGGAAGAGATTGTGCTGTCTTTTTCAGTAATTTCTTGGCATGTCTAAAGGCTCTTATGTATTTGGGTGTGAACAAGGGAGGAAATGGTTGGGGAGCCCTGTCTGAGGCACACGTAGCATACCACCCTTGTGCACAGGCCTCTCTTTGTTTCCAGTCACTCTGTTCTTCAAGGGCCCATCTCCAGGTCATCTGTTTTCATCTTGTCCATGTATTAACAGCCACCACAACAAATAAAAAATATTCAAAACCACAATGCAAAGGAAGCAAAAAGCCCATCAAATAGAACGAACAAATCATAATCATTTGTAGTTTATTCTAAACTTAGTGAGATGGTGGATAGGTTCCGTCTTTTACTTTCACTAATTTTAGTGGTTTCTAGACCTTATCCAGCATTTAACTATATCCCTCCCGTGCAACATGATAAGGTGTAAAGGAGGAGGACACACAAAGGGCAGTGTCTTTTATTTTTATTTTTAAATCCCTTGGCACTCATTAGGAGTTCAATACCCATTTCTTTAGTTTTTGTTCCTTGTGGGGCCCTCAATCAACAATGACTTATTGAAATGTGAAACAGTCTAGCAAAGAAGTTAGTTGAGAAACAATACATTTGCTTCCTAAATTACAACTCTCATTTATTGTTTTCTGTTCTTTTCTGAATTAAAAAAAAATACAGGCGTATGCCCTAGAAAGTGATGTCAAGAATGATTTCCTCGAACTTGCCTGCATGTGTAAGACTGTGGTTTGCTGCAGAGTCACCCCACTCCAGAAAGCCCAAGTAGTAGAACTGGTGAAGAATCACAGAAATGCTGTCACTTTGGCCATTGGCGATGGAGCCAATGATGTCAGCATGATTAAAAGTAAGAGGATATTCACTCAACAGGGCATGCTACATACATGCAGTCCTCAGTTTCGGCATTTGGCAATATATAATAGAGACTGCGTTGAAATTTAATCTCTCCAATGGTTCTAAAATGAATAATAATAATTTCTGGGTCCAATGCTTCCACCATGATTTCCATTCATAACAAGATCTCTTTGTCTTTTTTTTTTTTTTTTCCTTTTTGTCTTTTTTCGTGACCGGCAACGGGATTGCAACCCTCAGTGTTGCGCCCGCACCTCGCTCAGCCAGTGAGCGGGAACCGGTCTGTATGTGGGATCCGAACCCTTGGTGGGAGCGCCGCCGCGCTCTCAAGCAGTGCACTGTAGCAGTGCGCCACCAGGCCGGCCCGAAGATCTCTTTGTCTTTAATTAAATCATTTGTATAATTTCTGGCTAGAAAAGGACATTGGTCTTATACTGTTTGGGGAAGTAAGTAGCTACAATGTAGAGGAAANGAGCGCCGCCGCGCTCCCAAGCGGCGCACTGTAGCAGTGCGCCACCGGGCCGGCCCGAAGATCTCTTTGTCTTTAATTAAATCATTTGTATAATTTCTGCCTAGAAAAGGACATTGGTCTTATACTGTTTGGGGAAGTAAGTAGCTACAATGTAGAGGAAAGAACACTAGACCCATGTTCACAACATGTAGTTTTAACCCCAGCTTTGCCACTTACAAATTGTAAAATCTTGTGCAAATTACTGAACTTTTCTGAGCCCGATTTCCTCTTTCATAAAATTAGGATAAATACTTACCATGAGTACTTTGTGAGATAATATATGTGAAAAATTATAATTGCTATAGCTATAAGTGTTCCATAAAAAACGACATAAAAGAAGTTGCCAGAAGAGGGAGTGTCTTTGTTTTGGGGATGAAAGTGTTCCTCTTTTCCTTTGCAGGTGCTCACATTGGCGTTGGCATCAGCGGCCAGGAAGGACTGCAAGCAGTCTTAGCCAGTGACTTCTCATTTGCACAGTTTAGATATCTCCAAAGGCTTCTCCTTGTTCACGGAAGGTGGTCCTATTTCCGCATGTGCAAATTCTTATGCTACTTCTTCTATAAGAATTTTGCATTTACCCTTGTGCATTTCTGGTTTGGTTTCTTCTGTGGTTTCTCAGCCCAGGTTGGTAAAAAAGCACTTTTCTTTCTTTTATAAGATCCCCTCAATTACTAATGACTCTACTTATAGCTCTTTACTAATAAATAAAGGATATTTTTATATGCCTGATACAAGTGACAATATTACAATTATGTAATTGATAGTTGACTTGAGCGTGAAACCCAAGAAGAACATATATTTAGCTGGAATTTTATTTACTTATTTTCTTATTTATAGTAACCAATGGGTACTCCTTCCTGTGCATTTTTTTAGCCTTTATTGAAATGTTTTGGTATGATGACAGGTAAGTGTGATGTAGAGTTTTAATTTAGAACAGAAGTCTGAGAAACACTAACACGAAATGTTGAGGTATGTTTATTGGGAAGATGGCCACTCATCCAACACATTGAGTGTATCTGGTCTGAGAGTAAATATGTTTTAAATCAGGGTGAAGTAATTGATCTCTGACATCAAAGATGTTTTGACAGCAATTCATTAGCTAAGAGTTGATCTACATAGATTATGTTGGTAATGAGGAAGAAAAATTAGCAAATTTGTAAATTAGGAT